>NC_060899.1:817500-910000 GCF_014805685.1 Silurus meridionalis | reverse complement strand
GCTGGGGGTCATGTGTGACGTGAACACCAGGAAGCAGGCGATTAAGACTCCTGTCCTCCCGAGTCCTGCGTGACAGTGAACTGCAATTTTCCCCTCCTGCAGGGAGAAGCACATGACCTTCACCATGTCCAGGATCGCAGTGAGGGAGGTGACGCCGTAATCACTCCATCCAAAGTTATAGAAATAAACTGCAACAGCAGAAACATGGAAATACAATACAGAGGAAAGAGAGAAAGAAAGAAAGAAAGAAAGAAAGAAAGAAAGAAAGAAAGAAAGAAAGAAAGAAAGAAAGAAAGAAAGAAAGAAAGAAAGAAAGACCAGAGGAATGGCATTAGAACAAAAGAAAGAAAGAAAGAAAGAAAGAAAGAAAGAAAGAAAGAAAGAAAGAAAGAAAGAAAGAAAGAAAGAAAGAAAGACCAGAGGAATGGCATTAGAACAAAAGAAAGAAAGAAAGAAAGAAAGAAAGAAAGACCAGAGGAATGGCATTAGAACAAAAGAAAGAAAGAAAGAAAGAAAGAAAGAAAGAAAGAAAGAAAGAAAGAAAGAAAGAAAGAAAGAAAGAAAGAATCTATTGATCAGTGATTTGGGCAGAGGATTGAAGACATAAAAGGAACTGGTTCTTCAGATCTTCACTTATTCCAGTGAAGGAACTTGTTGAAAGCAGAAGATCTTTAACAGAATTTATCCTGTAAATACTTTGTGAAAGTCACGTTTCTATCAGACTCGTACGTGACGTCAGTAATAAACGTGTATTAGTTCATCACTCACTCCCAGCCTCCATGAAGGTCTCGGGTCTGTAGGTGAAGCCGCTCTCTGGCTCCAGCGGGTTTCCACAGTCAGCATGTTCTCCGGGTCGCTGCAGGTTAATGACTGTCCTTAAACCAGACCTAAACCAGGACAGATACAGAATAAAATCAACCTGAACATCTACAGTGAAGAAGAGAAGACTCAGAAATCTGAAGACCCTTTTGGTTACCTTTGGAATTCCTCAACGATGTTGTACCTTTGGATTGTTTCAGTAGAAGGTCGTGCCATGGCGAGTAAGTTCTCCGTGATCCTAAAAACGCAAAAATCTGATGAGAATTTGAAATGATGGTCATGGGAAGGTTCTCCCAGACTCTTCAACAATTTCACTCATGACATATGGTTGTGTTCCATTCTGAAGTGATCATCACTACACCCTACTCACTTATTTCTACCTTCTCAGTGTCCTTCTACATCATCACTTCAGAAAGAACTGCTCCAGAACTTTTTTTTACAAACTGTCTGTGGTTTTTTGGAGATACCAGGAGGAGTAGAGGCCTCTGATGGCCTGTTGGTCTTCACTCCAGCGTGACGGATCTTCATACTTGCAGGCTCGTCCTCCACACCCGATGGAGCAGAGCATGTGGTTGGGGATTATGTAGCACAGCGTCTCTCCAATGATTGTGTGCCTCAACGTGGACATCAACATTCTTACTGCAAAACAGGAAACAGTGAAAGTCACTACAATCCCGTATTTATTGTGAGCACCAAACCTGCATCTAAACCCTACAAGAAGAGATCATGTGTGGAACTGTGGGGTTGTGAGAACTCTGAGAACTTCAGCTGTGGTTTTGAGTAGGTTTCTGCTCTTCATGCTCTTCTGTGTCTTGGTTCGGAATCTCTGGAGCAGATGGTGAGGTTGTGTGGGTGAAAATTGAACTTATCCAGAAGGAAAGTGCTTTTTCTCCCAAACTTCTTTTATTTTAAATCAAATAACAAGAAGCAGCGGTGCTCATTGTTTTTACGCAATTGAAGCGTCTTATCGTGGTTCCTCAATGGTTCTTTGGATGGTTAACAGATTAGATCCACTTTAATTCACACTTTTTTGGTTCTGGTTTTCTTCCAGGCAGCCAGACCTAAAACCCACAGGTTCTTTGAATATTGGTTATTGTCTTCCTACTAAACATCTTGAGGACTCTCCTCAATCTTATCATCAGGTGTCCACAAACTTTAGGTTACACAGTGTATTTACAGAGGAGGTTCATGAACATAGAAGATACGCTGAATATCATTTCAGTTCAATATTAACTGTAGATTCAGATGTTAAATTAATTCTATAAAATGCATGTTCATAATTTTCTACCATTACATTACATAACTCTCCTGGATCTGATCTTCTGATCTTCAGAAAAGAAATATTTTACCTGTAGAATTCAGGAGCCTGTTCTCTGCTTCAGGTTTCTCAGATCTGCACACTCTCGGATTTCCAAACGCAGATCAGCCACGGACCCAGACGTTCAAAATAAAGGGTAATAAAAGTAAAGATCATCAGTAGATCACAAGCTGAAGGTCGGGAGAGAAACCAGGCCACTATTTCTGACTCCTCCTGCTTTAAGCTTCTAATCCACTTATTCCTGAAACAGCATGAGAAAGACACGGATCAGAGAGAAGCATCACTGAGACCAATCATCTACATTACATTCTGCTTTTGACCTGGAAATGTTGTAATAATATTTACTGCATTAATTCACTGTTATTCTGGATTCTGGATTCTGATTGGTCAGGAGGTGTTGATTCATTTCCTGTCTTTGGTTTCAAATATGAATATATTATATTAATATTATTTTCAAATTAAAATATTTTAACACACACACACACACACACACCAATGGAACGTAATACATATTCACTACTATGTGTGGCCAAAAGTATTGGGACACCCGACTATTCCACTCTGATGTGGTTCTTCTGGTGGTACATCTGATCACATCACATTATCAACTTGTGCTGTTAATATCATGAACAGCAGCTACGCTAATTTCTCTCCACTGCTTCTCTTTCTCTCCCCATCCCGAGGCATCCTGAGGTTGCTCCAGCTCCAGTCACGTTCCACCTCATGAAGATTGTGGACCTTTAAAGAAGTAGATGCCTGCAAATATCCAGAACCATCTAGAGACGTACCAGTGCCATTTGTATCCCACTTTATGTGTGGAGTTTGGACACTGGACCTCTTTGAGTGTTTAAAGGCTCTGGCATGGAGAAGCTGGTGTTGGATCTGTGATGATCTCAGATGTTGAGCTATTTTATGAGTTGCTCAGTAGCTCCTAGTTTTATCACCATAATGACTGTAGAAGACTGTAGAAAGATCATCAGTCATAATCACACACTCCAGTGCTCATGTTAGTTCTCACTCTCCAGTGTTCTGTAGTGTTTAAAGACTATAATCACACTCTTGATGTCACCCAGATGAGGATGAGGTTCTGCTTTTGAGTCTGGTTCCTCTCAAGGTTTCTTCCTCATAACATCTAAGAGAGTTTTTCCTTCACTACAGTCTCCATGGTGATCATCAGGTATAAATACACAATATTCACCTTCACTGTTAAATTCTGTAAAGCTGCTTTGAAACAATGTGTGTTGTGAAAATCGCAATAGAAATAAACTTGACTCGACTTGACTTGACTTGACTCGACTTGACGGATTGTGCGTCCAGTAGAAATTGAAGGAATCACTCTTATAGACGACTCGTTCTTCTGAGTCACATTAAAGACTTAAAATTGGAATCACAAGTGCACAAAACAGCTCCATGAAGATGTAATTTCAGTGGGTTGGAGGATGTTGAAGATCTCTTGCTGTAGAGTTCTGACTCTTTTAAACACCACACAAATCTCATGAATAAAATCATGCACATGGACATCTTTTTAGTGTGTTGTTTATTAAAATCAGACTTCATTAAGTGACAATCAATTTATTCTTGAAAATCATTATTTAGTTGTTAGAAATGTTGTAGGTGATGAACATCTGGCCCCGAGATCCAGTAATCCAGAAGAGTACAGCATACAGGTTTATTTAAAAAAATAAAATAAAAATTAAACATTAAACAGAAGCGAAATATTTTTCCCTTAATCTTCACATGATTTAAAAAATACACTTTTTTACTCACATCATTACTACAATCTGTGCTTTGTGTTTATTATTTTTCTTCAAGCAGCTTTAAATATTACATACATGTTAAAAGACCCTGTTGGACCTCATGAACACGTTTTGATGCAATAAATCATCTTATAAAAATCACGTTTATTTTATCATCTGCAGGAAGATTCAGTGATTAACGTAATAACACACTAGAATGTAAATCTCAGTGCTGTTGAAGGGTCTGGTCCGCTTCTCCTCAAGTTTCTGTGGTCCTTCATTTCTTCTTCCGTTTCTGATTTCCTTTGCGAGTTTGAGCTTCTGAACAAAAAAAAAAAAAATACGGTTTGGATTCTCTGATGTATGGAAATAACATGTAGAACAGTTTATTGATTAGTTTTTAGCTTTAATTCTGTTCACTGTGATACTGAACCACACAACGAGCCCCAGACGGCTCATGGCTGAAGCGTCTCACCTGTAGGACCCCAAATGACACAGTTGAGTTTTTCTCCCAGCAGGTAAAGAGGAGCCATGCTGAGAGACGCCACGCTGAGGAACACCACGAGGCCTGCAGGACTGAGATGAGCCATGATGGGGTAAACCCAGATCCCTGACACGTGCCGTATCCACAACACCCTGAATTACACACAGACACACACACTCATACAACACACACTTATCGATACACTCTACATGTGTGTGTAATGTCTACATTTCACTGTAATGTCAAATATAAATTAATATTAAAAAAAATTATTATTTCAAGGTCACACAAAGTGTTATAATAATAATAATAATAATAATAATAATTAGAGGATGACCAATAGCGGAATTTACCGATGCTGATAGGATTGTATTTGCTGATAACTGATTGATTAAACAGGTAATAATTAAATATGATAGTTATTAAAATGGAAACTGGATAAAAAAATACAAACTAAACACTTCATGTAAAATAGTACTGCAAAAAAAAACCCCAGTACTGAATTATGCTTAATTAAATAAATATGAATATATTAATTAATGTAAAAAATGTAATTAATAAATTATAAATAAAAAATGTAATATAGCGCTCTCCGTGCAGCATGCAGTCTTACATGTAAACACCATGTAGCGTCAGTGATAAGCCTCTAGAGGCCGCTCTCGTAACGACAGTGGACCAGGACCTGGAAAAACTATGGATATGGATTCCAGCGAATCAACTATCAGTTCAGATGAATCGATTTGGTCGACCTCTAATATTATTACGTGCCTTCTGACTTCAACACACGCCTTCACAGTGCAAAACATTATATTAAAGAAAAAGATGAAATAAAACCAGATGTTCTTTTCCTGTTCTATCTCCATGAAGATGCGGCTCTACCTCTGCCATGTAAATCTTTATATCTGTGTATTCTATGTGACTCTCAGGACACGCCTCGGTCTCTGTAGTGTTGTTATACATCATATTCACGTAGCAGCAGTGGTTCTGAGAGAACGCGCTCGAGAAACAGTTTAGCGACGAGAAATTCATCTACGTATCAAATATCGGTTCATCTACTAATAATATTACTCATTAGTATTAGATTTTATTATAATATTTACTCATAAATCGGTATTTACCAATGCAAATATGTTCAAAACAATGAATTGCGATACAAATGCCAACTTATATCAACACTTTTTAAAATCACATCGTTGACTTTTATGCCGATGCGCCAAATCGCTGAATCTTACCATCCCTAATATTCCACCTAAGACACCTCGAGGAACCCGTAGTGCTCGAGCCCCTGAAAGAACGTGTTTTACTGGAACAGGCTGCAAACAGTTTCGAACTCATTTGACTCTGAGATCAGTACCATGCCAAGTAGAGCGAGCCGAAGAGCGCCAGGGCCAGGATTCCTTTGCAGCGACTCGGGTGTTTGTGATGCTGAAGGCACATCTGCACCAGGAGGAGCGGCACGATTACAGTGTGCTGCGGAGAACAGGAATAAATTAGAGTCAGAAATTCTACACGGTACACTGGGAGATGTCCTCAGAGTGTCGAGTGGACTGATGAGTGAAAAGCAAAAGCTTATTGTAGAAGGAAATGCCATAAATGTGTAAAACCAGGGTCCCCAAACTACGTCTCGCCCCTACATGTGGTACGGCCCACAGAACAATGCCAGAGACATATTTTGAAAATGTGATTTTAAAATCTTATCTGTATTTGATTATGAAAGACGGCAAACGAAAATGTCCCTCTGTTATAAAAAGATAATAATCGACTATGATCACTGGAACTTTCGGCTATCAGCAAAAATCTATATGAATAGTTTTTCCGGCGCTTGGTCCGTTACAAGAGCGGCCTCTAGAGGCAAATAACTGACCCCACGTGCAGTTTGTTTTTACACGTGAGACTGCGCACTGCACGGAGAGCTCTATATTATATTTATTATTTATAATATATTAATTATATTTATTAATAAATATATTCATATTATTTTCTTTAGCACATTTTCATAATTCGGTACTGTTTTATTTAATTTATTTTTGTAATAAAAGTACGGTACTATTTAAAATGGAAAGTTTGGTTTTTATCCAATATCCATTTAAAAAGATCGGTTGATTAATCGGTTATCGGCGAGTTCGTTCCAACCCAGATATCTTTCACTCGACCTCTAGTTATTAACGTAGACTAATTATTTATTCAATTCAGCCACCCACCTCATGCATATGCATAAGTAAGTAACTGTTTTGATTTGAGGGAGGTGGTAGCTCAGTGGTTAAGGCATTGGGCTTTGGATCAGAAGATCACAGGTTCAAATCCCACCACCACCAAGCTGCCACTGCTGGGCCCTTGAGCAAAGCCCTAAAACCCTCCCCTGCTCAGTTGTAAGTCGCTCTGGATAAGGGCGTCTGCCAAATGCCGCAAATGTAAATGTAAATTTCAATAGCAGTGAATATGAAAAGTGTAATTACGGCAGTAAAACTGCTCTTTAATAAGTGATGTATCTGTTGAAACGTGATGCTCACGTGTCTGTATGCTGCCGTGATGCTCACGTGTCTGTATGCTGCCCAACAAAATAATATATAATAATAATCCAAAATTAGGAGGCGAAAGAAATACATTAAAAATCAGAATAAAATCTGCATAATAACACTGGTAGTCCCTCCGGCCCGTTTCTGTTACAGACCCTTATTAAAGAAAGGACTAATTCTGTCCTACACAGAAGACAGTTTAAGGACTCCTGATCTACACTGCACTCTGAGACAGTTTGAGGACTCCTGATTTTACTCCTGATTGGACTCCTGATCTACACTGCACTCTGAGACAGTTTGAGGACTCCTGGTCTACACTGCACTCTGAGACAGTTTGAGAACTCCTGATCTACACTGCACTCTGAGACAGTTTGAGGACTCCTGATCTACACTGCACTCTGAGACAGTTTGAGAACTCCTGATTTTTACTGCACTCTGAGACAGTTTGAGGACTCCTGATCCACACTGCGCTCTGAGACAGTTTGAGGACTCCAGATCTACACTGCACTCTGAGACAGTTTGAGGACTCCTGATCTTTACTGCACTCTGAGACAGTTTGAGGACTCCTGATCCACACTGCGCTCTGAGACAGTTTAAAGACTCCTGATCTACACTGCACTCTGAGACAGTTTGAGGACTCCAGATCTACACTGCACTCTGAGACAGTTTGAGGACTCCTGATCTTTACTGCACTCTGAGACAGTTTGAGGACTCCTGATCCACACTGCGCTCTGAGACAGTTTAAAGACTCCTGATCCACACTGCACTCTGAGACAGTTTAAAGACTCCTGATCTACACTGCACTCTGAGACAGTTTAAAGACTCCTGATCCACACTGCACTCTGAGACAGTTTAAAGACTCCTGATCCACACTGCACTCTGAGACAGTTTGAAGACTCTTGTGTTAAATTTACAAATTTATTAAAAAGTATTTGATTCCGTTGGAACAGTTCGAATCATGACTCAATATTTAATGTGGACATTTAATTTATAGTATTTGGTGATCCAGAGCGACTTCCAACTGAGCAGCTGAGTACTAAGGGCCTTGCTGAAGGGCCCAACATTGGGTTGCTCTGTGTTGCTGGGATCTGAACTCATAACCTTCTGATCTACAATCTAACAACTCAAAAACTGAGCTCTCACCCCCATGAGGTTTAATATAGTGTTTATTAATAAATGATAGCGAGATGTTTATAAAATAAAGATGGAGGAGGCTGTACCATTGCGTGATTGAGCCATGTAGGAATGATGTCATCCAACACCCTGGGGAAGACCAGCTCTCGGTCGTAAGCGTAGATGCACCAGAAAATAGTAAAAACAAACTGAAAAAAAGAGAAACTGGTTCATAACAAACCTGATTGCAATAATCCCAAAAGTTCACGATCTGATCCGGACCCTCAGATACTCACAGTTCCAACCGGAAACGCGAGAACAGTGAAGAAGGAATCCTGCAGTTTGACGAGGAACGCAGAGGCCACACTTTTCTTAGACAACACCACGTGGATCAGATCAACCACCACACAGAGTCCAAAAAATAACATCTGCATCACCTGCAACACAAACAGGGTCCAAGGTGATGTGTGATGGGAAGAGCGAAAGTTTGTGCCCCCATGTTTCTTTAATATATCTATATTTTCCCTTCAGTTGAACTAGAAGACCTGAACGTGTTCCAGCATGAGAATTAATGTTATTAATGTTGAATGGGATGTTGGAGAAAAGCAGATAGCAAACTTTTGGGCGTATGGTGTCACTGTTTCTGAGGTTCTGAGAAGAACCTGGACAAGTGCTTCAAAACCAAATCAACTCAGTAATAAATAAATAAATAAAGTGTTTAATGGCTGATGGTCACATGATCATTTTCATAATCTCAGCAGACTGAGCTGGAGAAGAAAATGAGAACATTTTGAGAAAAATTGTAGCAACAGCAGCAGAGAAGAAAATGAGAAAAAACGAGAAAAAGCTGAATCCAATCCAAAGAACACACTTTCAGAGAATTTTGGAGTTAAGGGCCTTTACCCAGGAGCCCAACAGTGGAGGTGTTGGGATTTGAACTTGTGACCTCCTGATCCAGAGCCTTCATCTCCGAGCTCCACTTCCCTATAACTACGTAATAACGGTATTATGAATGACGTAATAATCTGTTATGACACTGAGAGAAGGTCATCACTGGATAGTTATTATCCTGCTCACTAGATGGGAGATGAAGGACAGAGGCGCTTGTACTCACCAGGTTGATGAAGGTGAGATATTTCCATCTCCCTCCGTAAACCCGAAGACCCGGATGTCTCCCTGAACTCGCTATGTTGTTGTTCTCGTGCACAGTGAACACGTACCAGGAGAACATCACCACATGGGCGAACAGACATGACCAGGAACTCACTCCGGTCCTCGGAGCAGAACCGGGAGCTGCAGCCGGTGCCGGAGCCATGCGTCAGTCTGAGCCCGAACTTCCGGTGCACGTCTATTTACACGTCGTCGCGTAGGAGAAGCCACGCCCCCTCCCGCGGTCCCGCGCTGTGATTGGTCGAGTCGCGATATCGAAGATTTCGAACCATCTTTTTATTTTTTTTCCATTAATTTTATCACGAAAAAGATTTGTTTTTATTAGATATTAAATTGAGGTGAAATACATACACCTTATATTTAAATTGTAAACGTAAATTATCATTATTATTATTATTATTATTATTATTATTATTATTATTATTATTATGATTATATAAATGTAAATTGTTAATAAATGAAGCAGAGAAATGAAAGAAGTGAAGCAGATTTATTTCTAAACACTGACTGGTTTACTGCTGATCGCATCAATCCTGCGAGTCGCGTCTTTATTATATCCAGTCAGGGGTGTAGATTACACTGGGGACACGGGGGACATGTCCCACACACTGTTTATAAAAAGTAAATTCACTTTTTTTAGTGGAGAGTGTGTGTGTGTGTGTGTGTGTGTGTGTGTGTGTGTGTGTTCACCACATGTTGAGGTTTTAATGGAGCAATGTATATAAATGCAGAGTGATTTCAAATTCAAAGAGACAAGATCGTCTATACATGATGTTCACGTATCCATGGCAATCAGTCACTCACTTGTCACGTCATCATCACGCGCCCTGGTACTGTAGCTCGAGTCGCATCCACGGTCCCGCGCGCGATCCAACATTCGTTTCCGATGAGAAGAAAAAACCGCTTCAGTCCTTTTTTACAAAAAAGTCACGCAGTGTAAATGCATGTGGATCCGAATTGTGTTGCAGAATGTTTAGTAGCTCCGCCTGTTGCTCTTGTTGAATAATGAGCAAGTTTTAAAGGATTATAAGAAAAATAGCTGCTTAGACAAACACTTTTTTCTGTGTATTTTCATTAAACTCTTTTATATAACGTCTTTTGTTTTAACAAGTGTGATATCAAAACCCTTTAAATAAGAATAAAGATGTTGAAGTGAGATTTGACAGCATGAACAGACAGGTGAAGACGGGAAACAAACATGGTGGATGACAGGGTGCAAAGGATGATGGGTAATGTAGTCCTTAATAGCTGAGCAACACTTCATAATAAGACCTGATTTAATTTACCTTCAGGTTTAAAAGCATTAAAACTTTTCTACACTGGTGCCTTGATAAAACCTTCACTCTTCTCAGAAGATGTTCCTCTAGATTTTGTGGAAATGTATTCAGCCACAAAAGTGTGTTACTAAATTCAGGAACTGATGCAGATGAGAAGGTGAGGAGGTTCCTGTGGTGCCAGATTTAGCAGGAGATCTTCCAAACCATGGAAAGCAGATCTTCATGGAGTTGGCTTTGTCATGCTGGAACAGGTTTGGGCCTCCTGAAGGGAAAGTTTCATGCTGCCACATCCAAAGGAACGGTGTGTCGAAGAAGCACATGTGGGTGGGAAAGTCAGGTGTCCTGATACTTTTGTCCATAAAGTGCATGAATAAAGTGAACGGAGAACCACATGATGTAAATGATCACACGATTACAGAAGAATGACATGGAGAAGTTTGTTTTCTTTTATTCCCTGGTCATGAATGAAAGGGAGAATTAAAAAAGAAAAAAGAGAGATATTTACATGTGGACTGTATGATACAGTGAGAGCTGGACCAATGAGCAGGACATGTAGTGGAGATGATTGCAGGAGATCTGTTAGTATCCCAGCTCCCGGCTCTCTCTGTACTGAGTCTCTCTGTAGCGTGTGAGGAACTCGGTTTCTTTTGGCCTGGACGATGCAGGCGGTCATGGAAAAGAGTCGCTCGAATCCTCCAGAGGAAGTCGGAACTGCTAAAAGTCTGTGGCAGATACTCCGTAGCAGAGGAAAGCGTGCTGCTGCTTTCCAACAGTCCTCGATGGAAGTGTCTCCACCCAGTAAAGGTTCAGAGATGTAAAGCTCAAGCTCGGAGACTTGCAGCACATCTGTAGAAAGCTGCATGAAGATCTGCTTGTTCGTGTTGTTGCTCAGTTTGGTGGATTTGGCGTCAGGCTTGTGGTCGTGGTTGATCTCCGCGCCGCCCTCCTCAAGGGGCTCCAGGAGTTGGCTTGGCTCTTGGCTCATCATTAATACGTTTTACCTGATCAGGTACATCTGGCGAACGTTCCGACTTCATATGACGTCCACCTGCACGCACACACAGCATTAATACACACCAGACCACTTTAGAGTATGGACACACGTTAACCTCCTGTTCACAGAGATGATGAGACGCTTCCTCAGTGTGTTTGTGAAGAAAAGCTGGAGCATGACAGGAGCAGCATCGATCACCAGAGCACCCATGGCCACTTCACGCATCAGAGATGAGTAGCAGTGGTTCTTGATGGTGTTATCGCTCCTGTCAGGGCAGAACATAATGCACCATTTCAGCCACAACCTCAAAAAACTGGATCTGACTGAACAGATCCATGAGGTTACTGTGGAAGATTCCTCTCCAGATCCATGAAGATCTACTGTAATCATTATAGCGTGCTACACAGTTACCATGAACAGGTGATAACTACAACAGAAGAATAATGCAGAGATTCAGAAGGGGTGGAACGAGACATGTATCGAGTGAATGAGTGAAGGAGAGAAGGAAAGCAGACTTTTGTTAAAGTGTGCTGAAGTAGAACAGTTCAGAAGATCATATCTTTGGGAATTAATGATTAATTGTAAAACAAACACACACACACACACACATACCATTATTGGCAGTATAATATAATACAGTCAGACTGTTTTTTGGCAAACAAAAAAAAAAAAAGGAAATTAAACCGCAATAGTATAAAGGAGCAGCAAATATCCGAGTTTACACCTCACACAAATACGTTTTATTAAAGTTTTGTTTATATTATTTTAAACTAATATTTATATTACTTTTAATCTTCTTCTTCTTCTTCTTCTGGCTTCTCCCATTAGGGGGCGCCACAGCAGATCATCCGTCTCCATCCCCCCCTGTCCTCTACATCTGCCTCTTTCACACCAACTACCTGCATGTCTTCCCTCACCACATCCATAAACCTCCTCCTTGGTCTTCCTCTTTTCCTCCTTCCTGGTGTCTCCATCCTCAGCATTCTCCTACTGATATACCCCATGTCCTTCCTCTGCACATGTCCAAACCATCTCAATCTCACCTCCCTCACCTTGTCTCCAAAACGTCCTACATGCACTGTCCCTCTAATAAAATCATTTCTAATCCTGTCCATCGTCGTCATTCCCAACAAACATCTCAACATCTTCAGCTCTGCTACCTCCAGCTCCACCTCCTGTCTTTTACTCAATGCCACTGTCTCTAATCCATACAACATCTCAGGTCTCACCACAGTCCTATAAACTTTCCCTTTCACTCTCACAGATACTCTTCTATCACAAATCACTCCTGCTATCACTCTTCTCCACCCACTCCACCCTGCCTGCACTCTTTTCTTCACTTCTCTAACACACTCTCTCAGATACTCTTCTATCACAAATCAATTTATATTAGTTTTAATATTCTGAGTTTTACACTTGAAAATTTTGCGTTTTAAAAACACCGTTTTATTATACACGGTTTTCTTCCTTCATAGTTCTTCTGCTCCATCAGTCGCTATGGAATAAAAACCAGACACAGTGCATTAGTTTTTTATTTTCAATACATCTGCAAAGATTCCAAACATTATATACATACATACATACATATATATACTTATTCCTTTATGGTATTATCATGCAGAGCTGGCAGAAGTCCACACATCCTTCACTCAGTAGAAGTTCAGATACTGATGATTAAAAAGATTCTGAAAGTTCTGACTGCACTTTTTTACTGAAGTGAAGGTAAAGAAGTTTGTTCTCTGAGATGTTCTTCAGTAAAACTAGTGATTATTAACACCTGTTTCAGTGTCACGCTGGAAACTGAACCTCACGTCGTATTAATAAATAAATATTAGGGCCGTCAATCGATTAAAATATTTAATCGCGATTAATCGCAACTTATTCACACATTTTCATCTGTTCTAAATAAATACTTTTCAAGTTTTTAATTCACTAACAGATAAATATATACATTTCACTCAAAATCTCTTCCTTTGTTATTATTTAATATTTATTTAATTATTTTCGACTGGGAATTATTATTTTAATATACATTTCTTTTAAAATCTCGTGTTAACTTTTAGTGGTTGTTTTAAATGTTAAATATTTTACTTGTTTCTTTTAAAGATTAAGTTCAGGTTTTCCTCAGTTCCATGTTTAGTGAATAAAAATGATTTTTCGGTTGTTTTTTTTTTGTGGTTGTTTTTTAAATCTAAATAAAGAAAGGATGTCATGAATAAACGTGTGTTGCCTCTTTTATATTTCTTTCTTTATATTTTCTATTAAAATGGTCAAACAGAAATGTGCAAAAAATTAGTGCCATAAAAATGTATTTGCGTTAAAACGTTATTAAAATGTTGTTCTCTAATGAATGTCTGAAGATCCACCATGTAGAACACAAGCAGAGAAAAGATGATGATGATCAGGAATGTCTCAGTTCTCAGTCATGTTCTCATCACTGACTCCCTCTGTCTCATCCACGTTAACCCCAGACTTCTTACTGCCTCCTGCTCTGCTCACTGTGAGCTTCAGAAACTAGTCTACATCTGTGACGTGTGAGAGAGACAGGAGATGAACGGAGCAATGAGAAGATGAAATATTGAGATTTCACCAAATAAATAAAAAGTAAAGTAAGGAGTCTGATTTGAAGAGTTTGTACATCATCACTTCGCTCCTCTGCTCGTGTGTCAGCAGCACAATACCCACATGCAGCTTTTTCAAATATAATACAGAAGACAAACATTTATTGACTTAAATCCAGAGAAAAATGCGACGTTCAGGAGTTAAAGACGTAGGCTTTCAGGACGTCCTTCCCGTTCACGGCTTCCACCGAGCCGACGATGCTCGCGTAATCACACGCCACCGCCGTGAACCCTCTGCAAACAAACACGTCACATCACGTCACACCAGTTCCTGAGGCCTGCTGCAGACTCTCACAGCATTCCAATCACATTTCATATCCTGTCACCATGGTGATAAATCATCAATAATACATATGAATAATTCATTCTGTTCAAGTTTGATCATTTTCTCTAAAAAAAAAAGTGCTGTAAATATTAAAAAATATTTAATAATAATAATATTTAACAGTGATACTATTATAAATGATATGTGTTTTATTTCTTTTACACCACAGCGGTTCGGTTTATTTAACAACGAAACACCGTTTTTTTATCCGTTTATGATTTAACGTTATAACAGTGGTCCAGGAAAACGCGTTCCAGTTCTCATTTACGTGAAACTGTCAGATCAATACTGCAGAAATAATGCAATAATTACATTAATAAAGCGAGAAAAAAAATCTGATTTAAATATAAATAAAAATGAGAAAATATGATTCCACACATCCACCTGAGGAAGAGAGTGAAGACTTTAAAGAAGTTTAGTTTTCAGAATAATGAAAACTCATTTAGTGTAATCATACACAAGAAAATCTTATAATAATAAATGTAATAAAAAATTGACTCCAAGATTACAACCATTCTGAATGAATAAATAAATCATTATTTTTAAAAGCTGTATAACTGATAAAAAGCCCACGTGAAGGTGAAACTCTGTGATGATGATGATGATGATGAAGTTCTGCAGGTACCTGGACATGGAGTGAGATCCGCCCAGCAGTTGATACTGAGTCTCCAGCGTTAATCCTTTATCTCTGTCTCTCCTCCAGGTCAGCACTCGGAGAGATAAATCCCGGGAGGCCGTGACCACACGGAAATCATCCTGCCGAGATCAGAGGCGTGTGAGTGCGATTTCACTCCTGTGTGCTGGGAAGGTGTACGTGAGTGAGGAGAAGGAGGAAGTTCTCACCACACACATAGACGTGATGGGCTCCAGATGTTCCTCGAAGCTGGAGATGAGCTCGCCTTTCAGGGAGTAGACCTTCAGGACGTTTCCGTCCGCAAGCAGAAGCATGTTGTTCCCTTTGGCCTGGAGAAGTACATCCGAGCGACGAGTGTTTAAATCCACCCGGAAAGATTCGATCTGCTGAGCTGGAACACAGAAAATCAACCTTTTATTCATTAATCAATTAACACAAATATCAATCTAATTAGAATATTCAATTAAATAGCAATATTTATATAGTGAGTATTTATTATAAATGATTAATAATGAATAAACGTATTGATTACGTGTCTCATGTGTAAAAACACAAACATGATTTCATTAAGCAGACGTTTGTTTATTATTTATTTATTTAAAGTCTGTTGGGGGAAATGAATGTAACCAATTAATAAATGAATCAATCAATTATTTCCATATTGTATTGACACAAATATATAAATGAATCAATTAATTAATTAACTGCCTTAATTACAAGATTACACGTGTTTTAAATAAGAAAATATAAACCTAATAATTTAAAAACAACAATAATTCATTCACTTCAATATTTAATTTCGCAAATATTTATTTAACTGAAATGTTTTATTAATAACTATTATATTATCATAAATACCAACCAATATCATTAATAATATAATTCATAAATTAATACATTTATTATAATTACATTACACTTTATACTAATAAAAATAATCAAATAATCTATTACCAGTGTTATACTATTATTATTATTATTATTATTATTATTATTATTATTATAATATGCATCATATTTCAATATATTTTATATTATTAATAAGAGCTGGGTGCAAAAGTTTGCACCCCCTTATGTTTTTTAAATGTACAGAAATGAATAAATATACCAATGTTTTTAATTCTTCTAAACTATTACAATTCTGAGAACAAGAAAAATGAAATATATTCATATAAATAATATTTTTGGTATTTTATTATTTAGAATGAATATTAACATGCGTGATTTTTAAAAAATGGACGTCTTAATGTGAATAACAGTTCTATGATTGTTTAAGGGGGTGTAAACTTTTGCCCTTGGCCGTCTGTAGTGTGTGTGTGTGTGTGTGTGTGTGTGTGTGTGTGTGTGCGTGTGCAGAACCCGTACCCTGAGCTTCCTGCTTGTATTTGGACTTCTTCAGGCTGAACTGGAAGACGGAGAGTGTGTTGTGTTGAAGCAGTGTGTCGTTGTGAACGACGGCGACTCGTGCAGGCTGAAGAGGGAAGAACGCTGCAGCTACACAGCCACTGACAGGTAAACTCACACACACACTCTCACACACACCTGCTTCATCTTCTACAGGACTACACACACTCTGAGTGCTGAAAACCTGCAGTCAGAAACACACACACACACACACACACACACACACACACACTCAAATATTAAACTACTGGTGATGAAATGAAAATCATTCTGTGTGGCCAAAGGTTTTGCTATGTGCTTCTTTAGAACATCTCATTCCACATTGAGTCTTCTTCAGTCACTGTTATAATAATCTCCACTCTTCTGAGAAGATGTTCCACTAGATTTTGTGGAAACAGTCTGGGGAAGAACCACATATATAACTGGAAATGTCGGTGTCCCAATACTTTTGGCCAGTGTACGTGTTTCCAAGCAAGAGAGCTCATTATCAAAACAGGTTCCTGAGTTCTGATGCTGATTGGGCAGAAAGTGGTGATTAGTTCTCTAGAACAGCAGCTGTGACAGCTTCCATGGCAAACATCAGATTTATGTAACGTATGGAAGGAGTCTCCAGTAACAGAGGTGAAGCTCTGAGATCTTCAGGATAGTGGAGATTACACACACACACCTTTGTGTTTTCTCCTCTAAACATCTTACCTTTGGGCTTGAATCGGCGTACTCCTTGGCTGCGGTGAGAATCCACTTCTTATCAGGAGATGAGAGGAGAAGATTTAGTCTGAACGAGTCGCTCACCAGGTGGCGTGAGAGTTCACACAGCTGTGGTGATGTCAGGGTGATGAGCGACCCGAGAGCCGTCCCTACCTTCAGCACAACATCAGAGCATAACAAGGTTTTACACTGTGATCTCAAGTGTGTGTGTGTGTGTGTGTGTGTGTGTGTGTGTGTGTGTGTCTGACACGGGTTACCATGACGAATGATTTTCCCTCCGTGCTGAAGGTCATTATCGTGCACTGAGACGAGCCCGAGGAGAACGAGCTGAGCGCGTCTCCGGTTCGTCCTCGCCACGTGTTGATCGTCCCGCCGCTGTCCGCCGTGATCACAATGTCCTGCTCCGGGTCTGTGATGATCTGGGTCAGAGGGTTCTGAGTCGAGCTGGACCACAGATTTAATCCCTGCAAGATAAACACACACACACACACACACACACACACACGCGCGCTCGAGACCATTTCTAAAAGGTGGAGCTCAATGGTTAAGCCAATGGACTTTAAACCTAATGGTTATGAGTTTAAATCCCAGCCACACCAAGCTGCCACTCCTGGGCCCCTGAGCAAGGCCCTTAACCCCATAGATACTGGACAAATACCATAAACATGTAAATATTTTAAATACTACCTGAATCTTAAAAACAGGGGCGCCTAAAGTTTTTCACTCCAAGGAAATATATATATATATATATCTCTATCTCTATATGGGCTGCCATTTGGATGATTGTCACGAGTTAACTCATGATTTATAGGAACTTAATCGCACACTCGTATCTGTTCTAAATGTACCTTCAATTAATACTTTTTATGTTTTTAATATTCTAATCGACATGGATAAATATTGATGCTTTATGCAAATGTATGTTTATTATTAGTGAAACTGAACTCAACATGGAGCATGAAGAATAAATATTTCTGTAAATGTTTAAAGTAATGATTGTGAACTTTTGCTATGTTTCCACACGGACGGATTTAATTGCCGGATCTGCACGTCATGGCGGATTGTGGTGCTGAATTGAGACTCGTTAGTAAATGTTTAGTGATTAAAAATGATTTTTCAGTGGAGTTTATTATTTTTTTATATTGATGTAAATAATGGCGGTTGTGAATAAATGTGTTGCGTTGAAGGTTTTAATTTTGCCTCTTTTTAAAATATTTTTAATAAAAATGTCACAGAAATGCGTGCTGCAATTAATCCCGTGTTAATCTAATTATTGGCGCACACTAATTGTGTTACACACTGTTTATGCACACACATACATTTAATTTATATCATATAAACCCCGCCCCCTTTAACACTTTAATTTGCATACTGCTGAAATTGAGTTTCTGTTTGGTTATTTTTATTTTATATAATTTTTTCTTTCTTTTTTACACTGAAAACTTTAACATCCTCAAAATAATGTTTAATCACTATATAAACAAAAACTATATTTTAAATGCAAAACTATATTTTAGAAATGTAAAATCTGGTATTGTTACATCCTAATTTGCATACTGATACACGATTGGTTTATACATGTTATGATGCAATAACTCTCAAGACTTCAACATGAGCCAAGTTTTTATATGTAATTAAAAAACTTCCTCTATTAAAAATTAAGGTTGCAAAATTCCAGATACTTGCAAGACTGGAAACTTTCAATCGGGAATTAATGGGAATAAACTGGGAATTTACAAAAATGCAGGTTAGCGTATAGCTAAGGCCACACCCCCTACATGCACTGTGCATTTCCTCCATAACATAACACACATCATTTCTTGAATCCTGCACAAAATAATGCACAAAATGTCCATTTCGGTGAGTGTTTTTAAAACTGTATCAGTAACATGCATGTGAGCTTATAAACAAACTAAATATTTACATAATCATATAATTATATATTAGATATGTGTGTATATGCTGAAGTTTATATACATTTTCACTAATTTCTCATTAATTCCCATAAATTTTCAACTTGGAATAGTCCAAAATTCCCCCCAGATGAAGTTCCCATAGAAAGTTTTAGGGAATTTTCCAGGAAATTTTCCACCCATTTGCTACTCTATTAAAAAAATTAAGAAGAAAATAAAAATAAAAGAGATGTATGCGTTTGACCTTGTGAATGTCCCAGGCTTTGAGCATTCCATCGGACGAGGCGCTGCAGACGATGGGCGTGAAGTTCCACATGTCCTGCAAACTGCTGTTTCCCGTCAGGTACGCAAAGCCGACGATCCGACCTTGGAGAGAAACACATACAGAATAACGTCTCCGGCTGAGGGATGGAGGAGGCATCAGTTAGAGCTTCGGGGATGAAGATGATGTATGTGTTACCTGTGTGTCCTCTCAGGCTCTTACAGCTGTAATCTCCTCCTGACCTCCCCGACTTCATGTTCAGCTCCAGAGTAGAGCGGTGGAGATAATAACGCTTCCACGTGTAAGACTCTGCGTCTGATAAGAGCTGGGTTACGTTGCAGAAACCCCAGCGATGCAGACACATCTCTCTAAAGCGAGGATATTTTTATACAATTAATTTTGTATTTCTTTTATTTTAAAAAGATTTTAGAAGACAGGAATTTACCTCCATAACCACTGTGTTTCTGCAGCTTCGTGCCAGTCCTCACCGACACCAACCACGTGTTACAGGAAAGAAAATACAGAATGTAAAATATGATTTATATGATTTATTTTATATACACAAAAACTATTATTAACAGTGTTCATCTGAATCGTTCACCAAAATGAACTTGAATCTCTTCTTTAGAATATATTAACTCCTCCCAATTTTGTAAATTTGAGTCTTTTTCCAATTTTGCAAAATTCACATTTTTCCACCCAAAATGAACTTTTTCTCAATGCTTCTGTAAAAACCTGAGGAGGCGGGGCTACAGTTCAGCTCAAAAACAGACTGTATAAAAAAGAACCAATCATATCACAGGAGGGCGGGGCTTGTCGGACTAGCTGCAAATTCACTTCCGCGTTGTGTAAAAAAAAGCCTTACCTTACAAACACACGACACTCTGATTAAATCATCTTCAGGGAGAAAAGAAAAGATGTGTATTAAACTGTCTAGACTTAAACTTTGTTCGTGATATTCCATAGTGTGGTTTTCTTTTGGAGAATAAACAATCAAGTGCGATAAAGATGCGATACGCCCATCAGTTACTGTGAGAATCCTGGAGCTACGGCATGCGTACAGGGACAAACAGCCGGAATTGCGTTTTTAAACCGCGTCTTAAACTTTTTTAAATCTGCGACTCGCAATAAAGTATAACTTCAACAACAACAACAACAACAACAACAACAACAACAACACAAACAACAACAACACAAACAACAACAACAACACAAACAACAACAACAACACAAACAACAACACAAACAACAACGACACAAACAACAACACAAACAACAACAACAACACAAACAACGACAGAAATTATATTAATAATGTCAAATGTTAAAATATAACATAATTATAACGTATTAAATTGTTAGAAACAAACAACATAAAGTCCATATAATGTATGAAGATAAAGATGATGATGAAACAGATAAAGATAATAGTGATGATGATGATGATGATGATGATGATGATGATGATGAAAAGCACAAGCAGAAGAAGATGAAGACGATGATGATCAAATCATCAAATCAAATCAAATTTTATGTGTATGTGACAAATACAATTTGATTTGATTTGATTTAATTTCATTTGATTTGATGATGATGAAGATGATTAATGATGATTATGATGATTATGATTGATGATGAAGATGGTGATGAAAATGTTAATGATTTATGATGAAGAAGAAGAAGATGATGAAGAGGGTGATGATTGATGATGAAGATGTGATGAAGATGATGATAAAGAGGATGATGATTGATGACGATGATCATTATGATGATGAAGATGGATGATGATGAAGATGATGATTATGATGATGATTGATGAAGATGATGATTATGATGATGATTATGATGATGATGATGATGGTGATGATGATGATGATGATGACGATTATGATTATGATGATGAAGATGGATAATGATGATGTAGATGATGATTGATGATGATGAAGATGATTGATGATGAAGATGATGATTATGATGATGATGATGATGATGATGATGATGATGATGATGATTGATGATGAAGATGATGATTATGATGATGATGATGATGATGATGATGATGATTATGATTATGATGATTGATGATGATGATGATGATGATGACGACGATTATGATTGATGATGAAACACAGAAGAATAACAGTAATAAACTATATCAGCCAGCAGGGGCGAAATAACGACAGTTATGATGAACAAACGGACACACACACACACACACACACACACACACACGCACGCACGCACGCACGCACACACACACACACACACACACACACACATATATATATATATATATATATATATATATATATATATATATATATATATATATATATATATATATACTCACTGTATATATAAATATTCCCAGGTTTTTATAGCTTTTTATTAATATATTTGATCTGCTCTTTGTGACCTTCAGCATGTCTCTGAAACAGGAGTCACTGAAAAACCACTAAACTACAAGGAACCTGTGAGCTCCATTACAGAAAGATAATGAAAGTGATTTGGATTAATTATAAATCTGATGAGAATTCGAAGGATAACGCTTTGAAAAGCTACAGATACTAAACAAGAACCCCCTCAAGAACGTTTGAAAAAATAAATTCTGGGAAAAAAAGCACTCAAAAGAGTTCATTAAAGGTTTTTTGTGGAACCCCACATCACTGAGTCTCCAGACTTAAAATAGTTACATCTATCTAAAGAACACAAGAGGAACATCCTGAAAGTTGTTGAGAAATAAAGAGTAAAATCCAGCATTTAGATGGGTTCTCTAGATGGGCTCTCTTGATGGGTTCTCTAGATGGGCTCTCTTTGTTCTTCATAATAATAAGTAGAATTTAGTAGAATTCTATAGTTCTTTAACTACCCAGAGAAGATCTCAGTGTGCATCTGTTCCTTTTTTCTAAATTAAAGATCCAACATGATAAAACCTTTAATGGTTTTTCTGTTTGAAGACTGAAGAGCTCTCAGTAGAACCTTAAACCAAGAAAGGAAACCTGCTTGAGAAAGCTAAAACAAAGAATCATCCAAGGAACCCCTGAGGAACATTAATGAGTCTGAGTTCTACTGAAATTCTGGAATAATCTGTGAATAACAATGAATCCAAGATTTGTTCTATCAGTTTCTCACAGAACCCCTTTTGCAACCCTTTTACACACACACACACACACACACACACACACACACACACACACACACACACACACATCACAATCTCTTCCTGGTACCTCTGGACCTACCTGATTTATCCTGATGCCCAACCTCTGGATGTAGTTCTCTGGAACCCATTCATTCAAGCTCAGGATGGTTCTCCACTTAACCAGTCTAAAGTTCCATGAGGTTCCTTTGAAGGGTCCATGAAAGAACCATAAAGATGGATTTGATCTGTAATTATTATAAACAGTTACAGTTGTTTGGAAACAGTTTTATAGTCGAGTCTCCATCAGTCAGCAGCTGAAATCCACAACAATGCTGGAACTCCAATAATTCAGGATGAGGATGAGGTTCTCTTCTTGTTCCTCTTAAGGTTTCTTCCACATTCCATGTCAGGGAGGTTTTCCCTCACCACTATCACCATCTCTGAGTCCCTCATTATGGATACAATTACAGGAACAAACTGAAAACAAAATCTACAAATGTATGAATAAATAAATATATTGCAGTAAAGCAGAGAACAGGTGAGTCAGCATCCCTGCAGTATCTCACATCCTCCACAGGTGGGCTCAGATCTGTGTACTGCAGAACACACCCACCCACACACACACACACACACACACACACTAACTGCAGGAGAAGGAGGAGGAGGCAGGAAGAGTCGCAGGTTCCACAGGAGGAGGCAGGCAGACAGGCAGAGAGCAGAGATCCGTGATCTTCATGCGCTTCATCTTCCTCACTGGAGCACCGACACTGACACCATGCGCCATCCACACCATCTCCACACCACCTGAACACCACCTCCACACCACCTGAACACCACCTCCTCTCCACTTGAAGCTCCTGAACACCGCATGAACCTCTTCGATCCCCTTCTGGATCTCCTGAAGCTTCAACTGAACCTCCACCTGGACCTCCTGCATATGAGGAAACTTACATTTGAACCTTCTGACACCTGAAATCAAACCTCCGGCTCTGTGTGTGTGTGTGTGTGTGTGTGTGTGTGTGTGTGTGTGTGTGTGTGTGTTTCTCACTTCTCATCATGAGCCGCAAGTCGCGCCGCTGGATATTCCGCATTTTCCTCTGTCTCGGAATAATCTACCTGAAGATCGGGTGAGTTTCACGCGGGGTTGCGGGGTTTACACACACACACACACACACACACACACACACACACACACACACACACACACACACACACACACACACACACACACACTCTTCACACACATACAATCCGGGAAAAATAAAAAAATGGTAAAACCCTGCACGAGCTCCCCTTTTAAATAGCCGCAAAAAATATCAATGTCGGAAAATGAAACGAAAACAAGAACTGCAGCTCGTTAATACACACCACTGTGATTCATGTCTTATATTAATATTAATATATTATCATTAATAATAATAATAATAATAATAATATCATAATCGTCAGAATAATTAGAAATAAAATCAGAAATATTTTATTGATCCCAAAGAGAAATTATTCAGTGTAATTATTTTTTTATATTATTATATTTATTATTACCCTACAGTATTAGAGCTCGTTATAAAAAAATATCCCACGTGACACTTCTGTTTATGACTGAATTTATGGCTTCGGATAATACACTAATAATAATAATAATAATAATAATAATAATAATACTTTGAACAATATCAAGTGTTCTATTTTAATTCAAATTATACTGATAATAATAATAATAATAATAATAATAATAATAATAATAATAATAATATATTTTTTGTTGCTAGAACTGAGTACCATAAAGGACCATATAGTACCTTTAGTACCCTTGTTAAGACTGCACTATGCATATGGTTGGTGTAATTCTCTTTAAAGGTTCATTAGTGCTCCTACAGTACTCATGGTCCCGAAACACAGAGAAGGGATGAAGGTGTGTATTTTTCCAGGTGTGTGTGTGTGTGTGTGTGTGTGTGTGTGTGTGTGTGAAGGAGAGCAGGAGGATGTGTTTATCACAGCAGATTGATGCTCTGTGTGTGTTTGTGACTGTACTGTAGTGGGTTCTCGTCAGTGATTGCTCTGGGAGCGAGCATCATCTGCAACAAGATCCCAGGACTCGCACCACGCCAGAGGATCATCTGCCAGAGCCGACCAGACGCCATCATCGTTATAGGAGAAGGAGCTCAGATGGGCATCAACGAGTGTCAGTTCCAATTCAGGAACGGCCGCTGGAACTGTTCTGCGCTCGGGGAGAGGACCGTCTTCGGAAAAGAGCTGAAAGTGGGTATGTTGAAAAAAAAACCTAATTTCTTGTTGTTGTTGCTGTAAAAGGTGACGATGTGCAGGAACGTGAGGGTGATGCAGGAGTTCAAATAAAACACAACAAATTCAAAATGAATTCTATCTATCTATCTATCTATCTATCTATCTATCTATCTATCTATCTATCTATCTATCTATCTATCTATCTATCTCTCTCTCTCTCTCTCTCTCTCTCTCTCTCTCTCTCTCTCTCCTGTGAGAGTTCAGGCAGTTTATAGGTAGAAGGTTTAACCCTGTAGAGTTCGAGTCTTTATGCTCAATCTGAGCACAAAGAGCATCAATCTGCTGTGATAAACACGTCCTCCTGCTCTCCTTTACACACACACACACACACACACACACACACACACACACACACACACACACACACACATCCGTTTATATGTAGAAGGTTTAACCCTGTACTGTTCGAGTCTTTGTGCTCTTGGGGAAAAACAGCTCTTGTGTTGCGTAACAGTGTGACAGTAAAGGAAATGTGTCTGAGTTGAGTAACAGCTCGCTTCTGAACCTCAGGCTAAAACACACGAAACAGCAACGTGTGAAGACACACAGCAACATCTCCAACACTGAATACACACCTGCCAGGCACAGCAACTCCTGAACCAAATCCTGAATTAACTCCTGAACCAACTCCTAAACTAACTCCTGAATCAACTCCTAAACTACCCCTGAATCAACTCCTAAACTAACTCCTGAATCAACTCCTAAACTCCCTAATGAATCAACTCCTAAATTAATTCCTGAATCAACTTCTAAATTAACTTCTGAATGAACTCCTAAACTAACTCCTGAATCAACTCCTAAACTACCCCCTGAATCAACTCCTAAACTAACTCCTGAATCAACTCCTAAACTAACTCCTGAATCAACTCCTAAACTAACTCCTGAATCAACTCCTAAACTAACTCCTAAATCAACTCCTAAACTAACTCCTGAATCAACTCCTAAACTAACTCCTGAATCAACTCCTAAACTACCCCCTGAATCAACTCCTAAACTAACTCCTGGATTATCTCCTGAATTATACCCAAACTAAATCCAGAATTAAATACTGAATTAATCTTGAATAAAACCTGAAACGAAATTCTGAATTATCTCCTGAATGAAACATGAGATTCGACTCTGAACACACCCTCGTGTGACATTTTCTTAGAAAATGTCTTCAGTAATTAAACACACACCCAAATCCTTTATATTCTCCAAACACCTTCCACAAGCTTCATACTGGTTTAATTAAAAAAAGAAGACGGAGAGATAAGAACGAGAACTGCAGCTGAAGTTGTGAATAATGAAATGACTCCTAACAGCAGCGTACTGTAATCATTCCTGTAACTTTTGGAAAAGAAGCCACTTTAAGAGGTTCTCTGTAGAAAAATGGAACAAGGTCAGAAGTACAAACCTTTTAGAAAGTGAAATAAACCTTTATCTAAGTGAAGAACCCTCAAGGAACCTTCATTTTTTCCCCCCAGATGTGTTCATTCCTAATTACACTTCTATAAAAGAAAGTTTTTTAGGTTTGTCAGCTTGTAGGAACCTTTAAAGGCTTTATAAAGAATCCGAAACCCCTAAACCAAAGTGTTTCCCCATCAGGGTTCCATATCAGAAGAACTATCAGAAGTATTACTATCCAAAGAACCCATGAGGAATTGTGGAACACTCAGAGCAGAGTGTTTTCTAATCAGAAAGGGTTCCACATGGAGAGTTTTTAGTGACCTACAAAAGAAAAAAACTGCTGAGAAACATAAAGGACAAAAAAACTCTCTGAAGGGTTCTGTGGTTGACGCATTTGAAAGAACCTCTCAGCAAACCTCTGAGGAGGTTCCATTAGGTTCAAAATAATCCCTTACAGATTAGTCTGAGATAAAGTTCTGGTCCATCAGTTCCATGTAGAACCCTTTCTAAAAACTCTTGATAATCCACTCACCTTTTAAAGAACCGTTTGTTCTAATGGAATGTGCATCACTGTGTATAGAACCAAATTGTCCATTATTTTCTTCTTGATATCCAGAATCCTTCAGGTGTTTACTATTTAGATTATCGGTTCTCTCTGCAGGATGATACAATAATGGAAAGGAACATGAAGAACCTTTAGGAATGTGGAGTCTCCTGAAACTACTTTGGCTAATGAAGAGATCTTAGCCTCTTTTTTGGATGGAGAAACACTTTGTTTTGGGGTTCTGTTTAGAACTTGGACTGCTTAGGGTTAGTCGCCTTCTAAAGGGTTCTATTAGAAACGTTGTGTGTGCAAGTTTCTTAAATGTTCTACTTGGAAATTTTTCTGGCAGGAAACCTAATTTTTGCAGGGTTCTACACTGACGCTTTAAAAGTGTCAAAGTCGTTGAAGGATGATTTGACACTTCACTAGATGATCAATGGTTCTCTCTTTTAGGGTTCTACACAGAACCTCAAAAAGTGTGAAAGCTGCAAAGAGTTATTAGACAATTAAATTGGTGCTCTTTGGATCCCTGTATAACAGGAAGCCTTTTTCTTGTAGGGTTCTAGAAGCTTTAAGAATGTAGAAGGTATTTAGCAGTGTAAAATGGTTCTTTATGGAACCCATTCCACAAAACAGTCCTGCAGAAGAGCGACTGAAGAACCAAACGTGAGAATGTTTTGGGATTTTTCAGCAGCAGGATTAAAAGGTGTGTAGAGCGAGGGAACTGTTCTGCTCAGACATTTGTGTGTGTGTGTGTGTGTGTGTGTGTGTGTGTGTTCTGCATGCCTGAGATGTCTGTGAGATGAGATGAGGTGTGTGTTTGGTTCCCTCAGGTCATGCAGGTAGACAGAGATCCAGGTGTGTTCTTGTTAGTTTTGTAAATGAATATTGAAGCTCCGCCCACCGGCACAGACGCCTGACGTAAAGAGAACTCAAAGGAAACTGTCGACACGTCTGTTTGTGTTCGTCACGTTCTACTGCACAGGTTCTACTGCATACGTTCTACTGCTCACATTCTACCGTTTATCTTCTACCGCACACGTTCCACTGCACACGTTCTACTGCTCACGTTTCATTGCACACATTCTACCGATCATGTTCGACTGCTCACGTTCTACTGCTCACGTTCTACTGCTTACATTTAACTGTGCACATTCTACTCACATGTTCAACTGCTCACGTTCTACTGCACACATTCTACTGCACATGTTCTACTGCACAATCTAGTACACATGCTTCACTGCACACATTCTACTGCACACGTTCTATTGCACATGATCTACTGCTCACATTCTACTGCACACATACAACTGCACACGTTCTACTGCTCACGTTCTACTGCACATAATCTACTGCTCACATTGTACTGCATACACACAACTGCACATGTTCTACTGCACAAATTGAACTGCTTACATTCTACTCACATGTTCAACTGCTCACGTTCTACTGCACACATTTTACTGCACATGTTCTGCTGCACAATCTAGTACACATGCTTCACTGCACACATTCTACTGCACACGTTCTACTGCACATGATCTACTGCTCACATTCTACTGCACACATACAACTGCACACGTTCTACTGCTCACGTTTCACTGCACACATTGAACTGCTCCACTGCACACATTTTACCTCACGTACTACTACACATGTTCTACTGCTTACGTTCTACTGCACACGTTCTGTTGCACATGGCTCACTGCACGTACTAGTACACATGTTCTACTGCACACGTCCTACTGCACGTTCTACTGCACATGTTGTACTGCATGTTCTATTGCAAAAGTTCTCCTGCTAGTGTTCTACTGCACATGTTCTACTACACAGGTTTGCTCTGCATATACATGTTCTAGAATATTTAATATATTTATATTATCAGTCAATGTGAGATGATGACTTATACATTATTCCTCTGTACTTTTATAAAGTTGTGATATTCGTTCCTACGTTTCACAGGTTTTCTGTGGAAATATAATTTGTCAAAAATAACACATCTATCCCGAACCCAGGTGTGTGCACATCCCAATCCTGCATACGAAATTCATACGAAGAAAATTTCGATTCGGGTCTCATAGCGATGGTGTGTACAGGAGAGATCCAGATCAGTTTGACATGAAATATAGATCCATCTCAATCAGGCATGAAACAATACGCAGCTTTATGAATTATTCAGCAACACAGTGACGTCACACTGCTATCGAAACGGCTCAAAGTCAAAATAAAAGCCAATTCTCTGGTTCTGACCCACTCTGAGAATTTTATTACACAGTTACCCAAACATCTCAGTGTTTCTATTCCATCTTTTCTTTCAAATGCAGCTTAATAAATCTATGCGTATAAAACACAAACAAATTAAAAATATAAGATACGTTTTTATTGTGCATTTTATTTTATATAAACATTGAAAAAGAAAAAAAAGTTACAAATGTATTCAAATGTTTTATATTCCATTACTTATAAATAAAGTATAAAAAAAAAAAAAAGAAAATATGAGTTTTTTACGACCTCAAATTCAAAATAGTTTGGACAGTGTGTAAAATGTAAATAAAAACAGAATGAAATGATTTGCAAATCTCATAAACCAGTATTTTATTCACAATAAAACATATAAAACATATCAGATGTTTAACTGGAGGAAATGTACTATTTTAAGGACAAGGTCTTTTTAGGTCTTTGATGCTGCAACACGTCTCAGAAGTTGTAACGGGGCAACAAAAGTCTGAAAAACGTAAATTTTACTATTAGATTAAATATTGAGTAAATTGTGAGGTTGATTGACAGCAGGTCAGTGAGATGATTGGGTATAAATAGTGTATTTTAGAGAGTCTCTCAGAAGTAAAGGTGGGCGGAGCTTAAAAATCTGTGAAAACTGCAAACTGTGCAAAAATTTCTGAATAATGTTCAACATCAAACTTCAAAACAGTTGAATATCTCGTCATTTACAGAACATCATACCATCAAAGGTTTCAAAGAATCTGGAGAAATCTCTGTGTACGAGGGACAAGGAGGGAAAATAAATATCGGATGGTCGTGATCTTTGGGCCCTCAGGGGCCACTGCATTTTAAAACAGTGATGATTCTTTAAGGGAGAATCACTGCATGTTCTCATTAACACCTCCAGAAATCATTGTCTGTGAACACAGTTTGCAAGTCATCCACAAATGCAGGTTAAATCTCTATCATGCAAAGAAGAAGGCATGCGTGAACATGATCCAGAAACACCACCATCCTCTCTGGGCCAAAACTCATTTCAAATGTACTGAGACAAAGTGGAAAGCTGTTTAGAAGATGTGATGCTACACATCGGGAAACATGGTCCTGTCATAACTTTTTTCAGACGTGTTGCAGCCATCAAATTCATAATGACCTTTTTTTCTTTAAACTGGTATAAATTTTCTGTTTAAACATTTGCTATGTTTTTATGTTTTAATGTGAATAAAATATGGATTATTTACATTTTCACAGCGTCCCAACTTTTCTGGAATTGGGGTTGTCTTTGGTCATGAAAAATCTCAAGCTTGAATGGAGTGAATTATTCAGCTACGCAGTGACACGTGTTAAACCTACAAATAAAATCAGAAGTGAATATTTTCTCTACAGGATGCTTTATTAAAGTGTGTACATGTGTGTGTCTGTTTCAGGCAGTAAAGAAGCCGCATTCACCTACGCCATCATCGCAGCGGGCGTGGCCCACGCCATCACAGCGGCTTGCACTCAGGGGAACCTGAGCGAGTGCAGCTGCGATAAGGAGAAGCAGGGCTTCCACGGCCGGGCAGACGGATGGAAGTGGGGCGGCTGCTCGGCCGATATCCGCTACGGCCTCGGCTTCTCCAAGGTCTTCATGGATGCTCGGGAGATCAAACAGAGCTCCAGGACGCTCATGAACCTCCATAACAATGAGGTGGGACGAAAGGTACGTGGATGGTTTGTGGAGAAGGTTAAACACTTCTCAGTAGATGTAGATGATTAAAAGGTTCGTATTAAATGTGCTTTCTCTGCTGTCAATCAATTAAGCCCCGCCTCTCAAATGAACATTCAGCAGGTTCATCATGATGATCCTTCAGTACCAACCACAGGAAACGAGAAAACAATGACAATTATGGAATCACATTTTATCCCATTATTGTTAAAGTGCTTGATTTCGTATACATTTCGTATGTTGTTATGGAATGACACTGGAGACTCCTCCCACATATTATATTTTCTACAGTATAAACACAATTATTCTTTACCGTGTTAAAGATTTTCATGGAAGAACTGTCGCTATAGAAACCGTATCGCATTACAGAATATAATTGTTCACTCAAATTGCGACCTCGAGTTCAACCCGATTTGTTTCACGGATCTAGAAGCAGGCCAGAGGCGGAGACGGATTGCTCGTCGAGGCTCTTGGCATCTCTGCTCTCGGTCCGTCAGCGTCCTGGCACCGAGTCCAAGTTCGAGTCCGAGTTGGAGCAGGCAGCTCAATAATGAGAAGCTTTTAGGGGCTAAGAGCAGTTTAAGTGGCAGAGTTTGATTACCGGAGCAGATCAGAGGATCTACACAAAAGCAGCGTCTCCCTCATGTTCTGCTCGGTTTACAAGGCACTGACTCACACCGCCATCCCCTATAGGTTTCATCTCCCCAGCTAATGGTGAACAACGGCGACATGTTTCATCTCCTCCACGCCCTGCCTTTGTGTGTCAGACCTTTTAGCTTCTCTAAATGACTCTTTTTTTTTTCACTTTCACCTGCATCGTATGCTGTGAGCGTCGCCCCTTTCTCTCGCTCGGTCCCACCTCCTGTGGTCTTTGATGTGGTACAAGTTCATATCTCCAGGCTAAATCGTCTCCATAAAAGCTTTTTCTCTTTTTTTTTGTGCGTGTCATGCTTCTTTTCTTTTTCTCATCAATAGCAGGAGGAATCGGCATGTTCAGACGCTCCATAAATCCCACCGCCGGGTTTAACGAGGAGGACGAGAAGTCTCCGTTCTGTCTCTCTTACTTTTTTTGTTAGAAAGACGATTTGTGGCACTTCGAGTTATCCACGCTTTCTGGCTTTTTTTCTCCCCAATCTCACCCCATCTTCTCTCTCTCGCTCTCTCTCTCTCTCTCTGACCATCTTCTTGGCTCAAGTCTCACTTATCTAAATGGCTAAATCGGCTTTTAGTAGGCCGAGTGCGCTTCCAGGTTCATTCTATCTGTGGGTTTTTGTCTCTCGGCTGCTAAAAGAAGTCTCTGTTGGGACGTTTCCTCTCCCGGAGTCTTTAATGTATGCTGGCTGATGTAATGACATCTTGGCCATCGTTCCTCAGTGCTAAAGCTGGAGAAACAAAAGCGATCCGTGGTTTCAGCCGCCGCGTTTAACGGATAAGTGGATCTGAAAAGGTCATGTTGATTGGTGGTGTGAGGAGGGAAAGAGAGGAACTTTGTGCAAAAGGGTGAGAATACGCTTGAAAAGTGTTGGCATCTTCTCGCAGAATAGCTCCCATAGTGGCATTTAAATTGGTATCACTTGATTCGAGTTTATTTTTTCCTCTCGTTTTTTGGCTTCAGTTGGACGTTTTCTTGTGTTGTTGCGATGAGACTGATATTATTAAAGTGAATTCTGATCTGACATCTTCAGCATCGTAGTTTGGATATGCTTTTTCTATGTATATGATAAATGTAAACAACTCCAGTGAATGTGGTGTCATGTTTTTTTAGTTCAAACTATATTTGAACTCTCAATTAACGTGTGTTAGGATGAAAATTCAACTTTAAAAGAAGTAGCAGAAATCCTCAAAGTCTGAAAACTGTAAGTCGCTAGTTCGCAATTTGCTCACTTTGCTAGTCTAATCCGAGAACAAAGCTAAGATCAAGTACTGCAAATCTCACAGAAACACACGATTGTCATTCAGGTTAGTTATTGATTTGTGTTTAACTTGTTAGCTTAAATAGATATATTTATAGGTAGCTACTGCATACAGCTATCAATTCAACAACAAAAAGAATTCTGGCCACAATTTTGAGCAGTTTATTGTTTTCTAGTGTAATCGTATTGTTTTATTCAGAAAAAAATAACATCTAATCAGAAATCTTTTCATTTGATTCACTTGGACTTTTTATTGTGATTTTGTTATTCCTTTGAAATAATTTAATAATAAGGATTGTGGGCGGAGTTAATGTTCTAACTACTTTGATCTAGTAAATGAAGCCATGTTTCTTCCCTTTATTGAATTTTGTGGGAGGAGTCAAGGGCGAGCAAAGTTTGTGTTTTTAAGCCTTTTCTTTGTTTAATGTTAGGGGGCGGGGTTAGGGTCAGAGATTACATTTGGCAGAACTAGGTAAATATTGTGGGTGGAGTTACAGCTCAGGTTAAAAATAGATTGACTATTTGTGCCTTACAACATTCTTAAAATTCCAACCTCCAGGGAAAAGTAGAACTAAAAAACCCTATATATAATGTAACTAAGAAGCCCTGAGTGTAAGAACCCTTGAAGAACTCTAGAGCTTTGAAGGTAATACTGATTTGTAGATTAGACACTGACTGCACTTTAATATGGAGAGAAAAAAGGAATGTATACACTTTTGAATGATTTATGGGTAAAATAACGGACGTCTCCGGCAACTCGGCGTGGAATTTAAACCAAAATGAACGTATGTAAACATGTGATTAATTGCGGGTTTATTTCTCCTGAACAGGTCCTGGAGCGTAACATGCACCTGGAGTGTAAGTGTCACGGCGTGTCGGGTTCCTGCACCACCAAAACATGCTGGACGACGCTGCCAAAGTTCCGGGAGCTGGGCTACATCCTGAAAGACAAGTACCTGCAGGCGGTGCACGTGGAGCCGGTTAAAGCCAGCCGCAACAAGCGTCCCACCTTCCTGAAGATCAAGAAGCCGTTCTCGTACCGCAAACCTATGGACACGGACCTGGTGTACATCGAGAAGTCTCCGAGCTACTGCGAGCCGGATCCGGTGACGGGCAGCGTAGGGACGCACGGGCGCATCTGCAACAAGACCATCACGCACCACTCCAACAGCTGCGACCTGATGTGCTGCGGGCGGGGCTACAACACGCACCAGTACTCCAGGGTGTGGCAGTGCAACTGCAAGTTCCTGTGGTGCTGCTACGTCAAGTGCAACACCTGCAGCGAGAGGACAGAGGTGTACACGTGCAAGTGACCGACCGCCTCGCCCATCCACCGAAACAAGTGTCCTGATGGTGATTTATGATGATGATGATGATAATTATTATTATTATGCTAATGTCTTTTTGCACAATATAACCACCGGATGACTCTGGGATCGCTTTCTGGACCGAACGAAGTCTGTCCTCGTGCATTCCGTTTTTCGGGTTTGTTGACCTCACGAGGCCCCGCGGCATCTGGGCGAGTCTGGAGCTGCCTGAACTGTGTTTAGACTTTTCTCCACCTGGAATTAACGATGATGACACGCTAATACGCTAAACACGCTGATAATTCATTTAAAGGAATGATTTTTATTTATTTATGAAGCTAATGTCTGAAATTGACATATGAATTAGTGGCTGTTGGTAGAGAGAGCTGATTCTATTTACACTTGACGCTCTTAATACCACTGTCAATACTACTGTCAATACCACTGTCAATACCACTGAAAATACTACTGTCAATACCACTGTCAATACTACTGACAATACCACTGAAAATACTACTGTCAATACCACTGTCAATACCACTGTCAATACCACTGTCAATACCACTGAAAATACTACTGTCAATACCACTGTCAATACTACTGACAATACCACTGAAAATACTACTGTCAATACCACTGTCAATACTACTGACAATACTACTGACAATACCACTGACAATACTACTGACAATACCACTGACAATACTACTGTCAAAACCACTGACAAATACCACTGACAATACTTCTGTCAATACCACTGACAATACCACTGACAATACTACTGTCAATACCACTGACAATACCACTGTCAATACCACTGTCAATACTACTGACAATACTACTGACAATACCACTGACAATACTCTCGACAATACCACTGACAATACTACTGTCAATACCACTGACAAATACCACTGACAATACCACTGTCAATACCACTGACAATACCACTGACAATACTACTGTCAATACCACTGTCAATACCACTGTCAATACCACTGTCAATACTACTGACAATACCACTGTCAATACCACTGTCAATACCACTGTCAATACTACTGTCAATACCACTGACAATACCACTGAAAATACTACTGTCAATACTACTGTCAATACCACTGACAATACTACTGACAATACTACTGAAAATACTACTGTCAATACTACTGTCAATACCACTGAAAATGCTACTGCCAATACTACTGACAGTACCACTGACAACACTACTGTCAATACCACTGTTAATACTACTGTTAATACTACAGTCGATACTACTGACAGTAATCTTGGCATGCTGGATTATTTTTTCTCTGTAGCAACCTCATGCCTTCTTCTCAATAATCTCTGTTTTTGCTGCTAGTCTGGATTATCACTCGCTATCATGCGATAGTGGAATAACTCCTAAAAAAGAATAAAAAGGAAATCAAAGGCAGTAGTGATTGAATCCCAGACAAACCGAACTTTACACTGAGAGTATATTTTGTGAAAAGAGTATTTGTATTTTTATATGAATGTTTTATTTATACTGTTGATTTTTCCTGTTCCTAGCGTGTGCTCTCACTCTCTCTCTCAGTTCGCTCGGCCGACACTTCTGTGGAATTCTGGGTGACTTTTACATGGTTCTACTCGCAGATGTTCTACTTGCAGATGTTCTAGCCATTAAAATCAACTTAATGCATTCCATCGTCTTGTTTTGGTTGTGTTTTTTTGAAGATCCTGGTGTTGAAGGAACGCTACAACACCAAACCGATAGAAGTTTTTATAAAATTTGTATTTTTTTACCATTAATGAAAAATCGGAGTTTTTCAGAATCAAGACTTTCAAGATTTTTTTGTTGTCACAAATATGTAGAATACAACTTCAGAAAAATAAAACCTCGATTGTGCATTGGGTTAAAGGGACTATAAATATAAAATATTATCTGTAAATAAAGTTTAATGTGCTGCTTCTTTATTCTTTAAAAAATCCAGTTGATCAGCAACTTTTAACCAATCAGAGCAGAGAGATGAGAAGAGAAATATTGATTACTTGGTTAAACTCCGCCCCTTAATCTATGCTACAGGTTAAAAGTTAAAATTGTAAAGCTCTACATAGAACTTAACTCAGAATTGTACTAAGAACCCTTGAGGAACCTTTAAAGGAACCCTTGAGGAACCTTTTTCTTTGGAGAAAATGATTGTAAGATTTGCAGATTTAGTTTCAACACTTGGCCAATCAGAACATTACATTAGGACTAACCCTAATGAAGTTCTCCAGTTGTTTTTTGAAGAACCCAACAACAAAGCTGTTCACTTTTCAGAAGCTAAAAACCCATAAAGAACTCTTTTTGGAAGCTAAGAACCCATATAGAACTCTTTTTGGAAGCTAAGAACCCATAAAGAACTCTTTTTGGAAGCTAAGAACCCATAAGGAATGATTTTGTTACGAGTGTGTTTTTGCAGGTTAATGGTGCAGTACACACTCCTAAACAAAGTGTGCTATTTTCCATAATATCTAAAACGTGTGAAGTAGAACCTTTTCAGTAGAAGAAGAAGAACCCTTTTGCCTTAAAACCCCTGCAGAACCTTTAAAGAGGTGCACAATATACCCACATATCTAAATGTTTAACACAAGACATGTTCTCAGTCAAGGGTAGAACATTAATCAGAAAGGGTTCGTTCTCTAAAGAACAATCAGTACATGCTATGAAAAAGGTTCTCTGTTGGTTCTTTATTAAGAGTTTGTCGGATCATAAATGGTTTCACAATAAGGGTTGTGTTGGAACACTTTGTGATATGCTTGAAGCTTTAGAAGAACCACCACAGAAAGACAAGTGAAGAACTGTTAAAGAGTGATGTGAATGTTTCAGATCGTAAGTCTGAATTTTGAACACAGAAGTGACTTTGTGAGAACTTGTTTATCTCGGAGAGTCTCCAAGTGATGGACGTCTCCCAATTCTTCTTCCTCTTCATTAAGTCCCATGAAACATTCCGTTGCTGTGACAATGCCATCAGACAGAAGCAAAATGCAGCCCAGGGGCCAATCGTTAACGCTCCAGAGCCAGAACGTGCTCCGCATGGTAACTTCCTGATCCAGAACTCCATCTGAAGACCTCTGCCATTAACTGTCCATCCACCTATCTATCTATCTATCTATCTATCTATCTATCTATCTATCTATCTATCTATCTATCTATCTATCTATCTATCTATCTATCTATCCATCCATCCATCCATCCATCCATCCATCCATCCATCCATCCATCCATCCATCCATCCATCTATTCTTCAGGTCTTTTAGAAAAATATAGAAGACAGAAAAAAGAACAGATCTGAGTGGAGATGCAGAGCAGGAGTTAAACTTAAACCCGAGAACTGAGAGAACAGTTAGAGACGTAAATCACATGTGAAAGTGTAAAGTGTGTGTGTATGTGTGAGTGTGTGTGTGTGTGTGTGTGTGTGTGTGTGTGTGTGTGTGTGTGTGTGTGTGTGATTGTGTGATTGTGTGTGTGTGTGAGTGTGTGAGTTTGTGTTAGAGTGTGTGTGTGTGTGTGTGTGTGTTAGAGTGGTGTGTGTGTGAGTGTGTGAGTGTGTGTTAGAGTGTGTGTGTGTGAGTGTGTAAGTGTGTGTGAGTTTGTGTGTGTGTGTGTGTGTGTGTGTGTGTGAATGTGTGTGTGTGTGTGAGTGTGTGTTAGAGTGTGTGTGTGTGTGTGAGTGTGTGTGAGTGTGTGTTAGAGTGTGTGTGTGTGTGTGTGTGTGTGTGTGTGTGTGTGTGTGTGTGTGTGTGTGTGAGTGTGTGAGTGCTCGTTTGCATCACTGAGGACAGCGTCTTCGTCTCGAGGTCGTCTCCTGAGCTCAGAGGTCAAACATTAATTTCAGCTCATTGAAGATGAAAATAAAACGTCACTCAGAACCCTTAAAGTGAACTGATGACACGGTGAATTCCACAAGAACCTTTATCATGGAGAACGGAGATCATCGAACAGCTCCCATGATTCATTTATTCCTCTTTTAGTGAAGCATCCTCTCTTTTTTCTGTTATAATGAGCTCCACACTCCTGGGAAGATGTTCCACTAGATTCTGTGGAGATTCATTCAGTCAAAAGGGTGTTAGTAAAGTCAGGTAGTGATGTGGGTGAGAAGGTGAGGAGGCCTGGTGTGCAGTCAGTGTTCACATTCATCCCAAAAGAGTTGGAGCTTTTTAGCAGGAGATCTACCACATCTTTCAACCCATGGAAAACAGATCTTCATGGAGCTGCTTTGTGCACTTTGTGCGTCATGCTGGAACAGATTTAGATCTCCTAGTTCAGACAAAGGGAGAATTTCATGCTCCTGCATCCAAAGACGTCCGATACAATTGTGTGCCTCCAACTTTGTGCTCACAGTTTGGAGAAGAACCACACATGGGTGGAAACGTCAGGTGTCCTAATACTTTTAGCCAAAATGCAGCTTGTTGAATAGACTGGACCTGGAGACTTTTTCCATAAAAGTTCAATCTCCTTTTTCTGTGAATGAGCTGTTAGAGAACTCCTCACCACCTTCTGACCAATCACAGTCCACATCTCAGCAGCAGCTCTGCGGTTAAAGTCAAATCTCTGATAATCTTCTGTTTTTTTTGTGGTTTTGGATTGGAGATGTCCTCTGTGGTTAAAAACAAAAAAAAAACCAAAGCGAGAGATCAAGAGGAGCGATGATGTTCTCAGTAGCAGTCTCCTGCTCTGATGTGGAACCTTTGATTTAGGTTTGTAGGCGAGTCAGCAGAAGCCCGAGCTGGAGTTCTGCCACGGCTCTTCACATCTCCGCTCCAAAAAAAAGTTAACTGAAAAATTCAACTTGCTCTGATAGGCATCTCTGAGAGCTTCAGATTTTGAACGTGGACCAAAAATTCCTGCTGGCCTCAGGCGTCCCTTTACTTCTTTTTTCAAGAAGTTTTTTTCTTCTTCTTCTCCTGAATTAATGATCATGAATGTAGAATGTTGCTCTTGAAGCGATTATGTTTGAGCTTTTAAACGTCTTCTCTCCGGATTCTTCTTTCTGTAGATGAGAAGAAGAACGCAGCGAGTGTGTTTTTCTCTTCACGCTCTGCTCCTCCATAAATCACGACACATTATTCCGTCAGACGTTTTTTTTTCTTTCTTCTCCGGTCTGGTTGGGACACGTACTGTACAAGTGCCTGAGACGTTCTTTGAATATGTTCTTTGCTGCATGATGACGGCGTGAGGGACCAGGCGACGGTGTGACGGAGATTCGGGATCTGCGTCGCTGCCATTTTGAGGAAAACAACGAACGTTAGTGGCTCGTTTTCCCAGGACGGTTCCTGCGTGCTGCTTGTAAACATTCCAAGAAGATCTCCGTAAAGCCCTCAGAGAGAACATAACGAGACGCTGAGATTAGCGCAGCAGCGAGACACGCTCCCGATAAAGCCCTGTGAAGGAGCCGGCGTTCTGACTGAGCTTTAGTAACGAGCCTCTTTGAAGGTTTCTCGCATGGTTTCTGTCGTGTGCTGTGGGATCGCTAAGCGCCCGAAAAAAACCCAAACGACATTTTCCCATGCGTGTGTGAGGTATAGCGGTCCCTCAGTCACGCTTCACACTCCTCCCGCACACCAACCAGGGTCTGGACTGCAGCAACATCTTCACAACAACAAAGCAAAAGGGCCTTCTTTCTTTCTTTCTTTCTTTCTTTTTTTTTTTCTTTCTTTCTTTCTTTCTTTCTTTCTCTTTCTTTCTTTCTTTCTTTCTTTCTTTCTTTTTTTCTTTCTTTCTTTCTTTCTTTCTTTCTTTCTTTCTTTTCTTTCTTTCTTTCTTTCTTTCTTTCTTTCTTTCTTTCTTTCTTTCTTTCTTTTCTTTCTTTCTTTCTTTTTTTCTTTCATCCTTTCTTTCTTTCTTTCATCCTTTCTTTCTTTCTTTCATCCTTTCTTTCTTTCTTTCTTTCTTTCTTTCTTTCTTTTTCTTTCTTCTTTCTTTTTTCATCCTTTCTTTCTTTCTTTCTTTCTTTCTTTCTTTCTTTCTTCTTTCTTTCTTTCTTTCTTTCTTTCTTTCTTTCTTTCTTTCTTTCTTTCATCCTTTCTTTCTTTCTTTCTTTCTTTCTTTCTTTCTTTCTTTCTTTCTTTCATCTTATTTATCAGTTATATTATAGAACTTTGGCGTTGAGATGGACGGCGTCCTCGTTACAGCATATGAACATGTTTACGTCACATAAAATAAACTAAAAAATATAATAAACAAAAATTCTTCAAGTTTTCAGAAGTAAACGTCCCTTAGCTGAAGTCATTTTAAAACACTTAGAAGTTTTAATATTTGGTTAAATTTCTTGTTATTTTGTTAGAAATCTTATTATAAATGATAATAATAAATTATATATTAATAATAAATTAATTAAAATAAATGTAACATTTCAAACCGAATCACAAACAAACAAACAAACAAACAAAATAGATCCTAAAATCTGGTGCACACAAAAGGAAATGATGGATTTTTATAAACCTTGTGGATTTTTTTTTAATATATAATCTGAATTAATATTATTAATAATTGAATATAATCATAATAATTGCTGAAGTGCGTAAAACATTTAAAAACGTCGACACTTTTGTCTGTGTAATAAATGACCTAAAATTCATTCTGAATTTAATACTTTAAGTGTTTATTTCTAAAACGCTTACACGAGCACTTTTTCCTGGTTTGTTTTGTTTATATTTATTAATTTATTAAAGTGTTCTATAATTCAGTTCAGTAGAGATGAAGGCTGATTGTATCTTCAGTTGATAATCTGGTAATCAGTGGTGATGTATTTACACTGCTCTGGAAAAGGCACCTGATTAATGCTGTAAATATATTAATAATGTTGTTGTTTAAAAATTGTAATAAATTATTAAAAAAATGTCTAAAATATATTTTTTATCAAAAAGTTGAATAAAAAGGTTTACTAGGTGTTTGAATACGTTTTTAATCCCATTTTTGCAATAAACAAAGGAAAGGGAAATGAAGACATGCTTTGGTGAGAAGCTGCAGTGTGTCAGAGGAATAAAACACTCAGAGCTGCCTTTAATCACCTCGTACAGAGCGGCCATGTTAAAACAACGACCCCCGAGTTTCCCCTTAAAGCAACCTGAAACCCTAAAAACTGAACTCAGGAGTGAGGCTCAGAGCAGAGGTTCTCTCAGGGTCATTCAGGATCTGCTTAGTGATGAGGTTGTTAATAATTAACACTCGTGCAGGCCCTGGAGCGAGTGTGACGTGATGCCGTGATTTCACTTTCATACCAACGCCGTGACAAAACAAACACACAGACGGTCCGGCTGGGTAAAGTCAGGGGTAAGTTCAGGTTTAATAATCACAGCTCACCTTCCACATTCTGATACTGATATTTCTTTATGTTAAGGAATGAAAAGGTAAAGAATGAAACGCATCCGTCGGCACAGAGGCACACGCCAAGGTAACGTTTAACATAAATCAAATTCAAAATGGGCAAAAATCAAGCAAAATATGTTCCTATAAGATTTCTGTTTCCATTACAGTTTCTAAATACTTACTAAATCTTATCAGAGTAAGATCATCTATGAAGAACCATCAAAGGCTACCAGAACCTCATTAAACCCCATTAGGAGCAACATGTTTTCATTAAACTACCATTACATACCACCTGAGATACCACACATTCCACTAGGATCAATACATTCCCATGAATCCATTATTGGAAACCACCAGAAACACATTAAAACCCCAGTACACACAATTCTTCTTCTATTAAACCATCATCACAGAGCAACAGAAGCACAACAGGCCCCATTAGGAACAACACAAACTCCCATTACACACCATCAGAAACCCATCAACCCACCAAGAAACACAACAAAACCCATTAAGAGTTAAACATTCCCCTTATATTTCCACATACCACCAGAAATACAGTGAAACCCACTGAGAAGAACCCATTCCCAGTAAACTTCTACCAAATACACATTAACCCCAGGACAAAGACCACTTTCCATTAAACACCCAATACATTCCACAGGAAACAGGTACAACTCAATGAGGACCCAAACTTCCCATTAAACACCAGATACAGACCACCAGAAACACGTCAAACTCAATTAGGAGCCACAATAACCAGTTAAAGACCACTTTTCATTAAACTCCATTAAACACCACCAGAATCATTCATTCATTCATTCATTAGAGCAATTTCTCAACTATTGCATTTATTTATTTATTAAAAAAAACCATTACATTTATCATTGTATTTGTTTTACCAAAAACCTGCAACTTTATCAGTATTCTATCATCTGTCAGGTTCCATTATCTCCTCCTGCACCCCTCAGGAACCTTTTCAGACCCCCCCTCCCCCCTCCCCCGTGGAGCATGTTTTCCAGCAGGTTAGCATGAACACGCTCCATGTGCAGCAGATGGAAGTTTGATAGCGTAATGACTGAGAGTGCACGGTGTAGTAATTGAAACTGGCAGTATCAGCTTCAATTGTTTCATGGTTTTCTGCAATGATACTTTTCAAACAGGCCTGGGCAAGAAGATCAGCACACGGGAAAGAAAAGCCTCTTACATTTCAAAAAGTTCCTGGAAAACATGACAGCATGGCATTGAAGAACCTCATTGTAGGAAAAACACAAAGTCACCTTTCATAACGGGCGTCGACGTGGAGCTCGTGAAAATGAGATGAAGGCGTACGTTAGAATTATACAGAAGATAAGAGTGAGGAGTTATCTGATCAAAATCTGATCAAAATCTGATCAAAATCTGATTCAAAGTTAAGTCAGGCTGCAAATTTGCTTACCTGGTATATAATTGCATCATGGACAGAATTGTGGGAGGGGCCCTTTTTATGATGTCATGTGCTGTGGGAGGGGTTTAGGACAGGGTTAAGTCACCTTCTTGTGACATGGAAATAAAAGAAAAAAATGAATAATGTGGGAGGAATTACGGATGAATTTTAGGGCGGAGTTAGTGTTTGCATTTTTTTCTTATATTTTCCTATGAAATTAAGCCATGTTTAGCATTATGGGCGGAGTTAGGGCGTGGTTTAGGGCAGCATTAGTGTTTATACCCTTTATTATGGTGTCAGTCTTTATGGTCACATCACATTTGTTTTCAAACTTTCTTGTGACTAATTATTTTAAAATCAATCAATGGTAACGGATGTGGGCGGAGTTAACAATGACTTTTTGGGCGGGGTTTATGTTTCAATCAATCAATCAATCAAACTTTATTTATAAAGTGCATTACAACCACCAAAAGGAGCACAAGGCGCTTTCCCGTAAAACAAAAAATAAACATTAAAAATAAAAGTTGAAAGTTTTAATTAAAAGTAATAAATAAAAATAAATAAAAAATTAAGAAAATAAATTAAAATAAGACACAATGAACATAAAATAACAGTTGAATCAGGGCTACGTGTTAAAAGCGTGTCTGAACAAATGAGTTTTCAACTGCGATTTAAAATTACTCAGCTCAGTGACTCATCGTATGTGTGATGGAAGTGCGTTCCACAGCGTTGGTCCCTGGACAGCAAATGACCGGCCTCCAAACTTTTTGTAGTTGCATTTAGGAACAACCAGAGAGGTATGTCCAGAGGAGCGGAGAGTTCTGGCTGGTTTGTAGACCTTTAATAATTCAGCGAGGTACGGCGGGGCCAGATCATTAATTGTCTTGAACACAAACAGCAGGACCTTCTACTCCACCCTAAACCGCACCGGAAGCCAATGAAGCGAGCGGAGGACAGGGGTGATGTGGGAGCATTTGGAGGTGCTGGTGAGAAGACGTGCTGCCGTGTTTGTAGCTTTTCTTACAGCTAATTAAAGTTAAGTCAATGTTGTGGGGTCTAGAGTCAGATTTAGGATGGAGTAATTTATAACAGAAACAATATAGGATGTCAGTGGGTGGGGTTAATAACTGGTTTAAGGGGTGGGGCTAGTGTTTGCATATTTTCTTATAAACTCATTCTTATGCAATCAGTCAATGGGCAGGGTGTTGGGGGAAGTTAAACGTATGGTTTAGGCAAGAGTTAAATTCTGTAATTTTTTAGGACTTCATTATTAAATCAGGGCAAGTTTAAGGTTGTTGGTGGAGTTAATGAGTGGAATTTAAAGTGGTATTAGTGTTTACAGTTTTTGTTCCAGCTTCTGTGTTTTGAGATCAGACAGATGTGGGTTGTGGGTGTGGCTTATTATATAAAAAAAATGTTCCCATGGAATTTAGGATGTTAGGGTTATGATGGTATGTAAGGGTGGGGTTTGGGCATTTGTAACCTTAATTACTATTTATACAAACTTTAAATGTTGAAAAAACATAGTGAATAATTTAATACATTGGTGTAGATTTATGTGCATGTTTTATATATATATATATAAAAAGAAATACAATGGAGGAAAATAAGAAGACCAGACCAGTTTTGGACTAATCATATTTATAGTTAATAAAAAAAACATTTTTACAGTTTATTTCATCTTTAGTTTTTAAAATACTGAAAAAAGCTTTAAGCTCCACCCACTTAAAATCACATCAAGCTGTATATAAATGAACTGCACATTTCCACCCCACACCTGCCTAATATTGTGTTGATCCCCTTTTTGCTGCTAAAACAGTCGTGCTCCAGCAGCATGAACAAACTTCTTCAGCAGTTTGAGCTACAGGAGCTCGTCTGTTGGATCGGACCCCACGTCCAGCCTTCACTCCTCATGTGCATCAATGATCCTCGTCCCCCACGACCCTGTCACCGGTTCACCACTGTTCCTTCCTTGGAGCACTTTTGATAAGATTCTGACCACTGCAGACCAGGAACATCCCACAAGAGCTGCAGTTTTGGAGAAGCTCTGACCCAGACGTCTAGACGTCACATTTTATCAAACTCGCTCAAATCCTTATGCCCATTTTTCCTGCTTCTAACATCAACTTCGAGGACAAAATGTTCACCTGCTGCCTGAGGAATAAATCCACCCACTAACAGGTGCCATGATGAAGATCATCAGTGTTCTTCACTTCACCACTCAGAATGTTATAATGCTGTAATGTCAGTGTTATAATGTTATAATGTGATACCTGATCGTACATTAGTGTATAATTACTGCATGATCTCTGTAGTCACCTGATGGTTATTTATACCTCATTTCTCTGCACAATGCACCTTAATATTACACACCATGTCGTTTCACTGAGCTGGACTCTACTCACTACCCCATACCTGTGGACCTGAGAATGACTCTGTGATTTCACTCTACACAATGATTACATTTATTATAATCACATCACAGTAAAACCAAACGAAGGCTCATTTGCATTAATACATGTCTCAGTTTTAAAGAATTCCCAATTCAATCAACGACAATAACTTTTAGAAGAAGTGTTAATTATGATATTTAAAGTTGTTTTGCATCGTAACATGTTTACCTGCAGTGTCTGATTATCAGCTGGATGGAAGTGGAAAATATTTTAAAAGAAATTAAATACAGTGACTAGTAACAATAAGGTCTTTTTTTCAACCTTGGCTTTGGATATTGTCCAAGTAATTCAGCATAAATGATATAATGTTAATTAAAAGACAGAAATTCTTTACTAGACGTTTGCATGAATTTCAGTTGAAATGAAATAAATAATGTATTCGAAGCTGTACATGTTGTCACAGTGTAATCAGAGCACTTGGAATTTTTTTCAGAAAATTTTTAGGATCATATTTATTGCCAGAAATCATGAGTTGCATGTACAAGAAATTTGTCACAGTGTGCTGTGTTATAAAAATATAATATACTATAAAATCTAGGGGGAAAAAGTAGTAAATAAATATAAAAAAAACAAAGACTTTTAACTACACTTAGGAGTCACCAATAAAAAATTAAAACAAAGCACCTGACTTCCACTCTGGACCCTCATCAGTTCAGAAAGAGGTCAAAGGTCATGCTGGGTGTTGGAGCAGGCAGCTGGACACGATGCTCTGTGATGTTAATGGCGTAACCAAACAGGACAAAAGCTTCAGGAGTAAAGCCAGATGCATCTTTGTTATCCATCTAACAAAAGAAAGCCAATAGCAAGCCCCGCCCCCTTTGTGATTTCAGATTAACCGGTAACCACGGCTATCGAGCTTCGCTAACTATCCAACGCATTCTTTTTACAAGCCCGGGAACTTTCCAGAACTCCAGGTTACAATGGGCTCTAAAGACTCTGAGCGGAGACGAATTAAAGCGAGTCATTGTCAGGAGGAACGTCCCGGGTTTCACGGCCGTCCTCGTCCATTTGTGCTTCGACTCGAAGGAGGTGTCAAAGTCAAAAAGACGGCTTTCAAAAAGTGTCCCAGAGGACGGAAGACGACACCGGGGCTAACGCTAATTCTGTTGTCTTGGGAGTTAAATGTAGCACAGTGACATTCTCGGCTTGAAGGAAGAGAAAAACAGAAGGGGGTGGCCCTCAATAAGCCTAATAGTGGGCTGTAAAGACACACACACACACACACACACACACACACACACACACACACACACACACACACTGTCTATTGTCATCATGGTGTTGTTGAAGGCCTCATTAACACCTAACACACAGCTCCGTGACCCGAAACTGTCTTTTTATTAAAACGTTGTAAATCTATTAACCACAACATAACTGCTGATTGCCTCAATTTGCTCCCGTCGACATAAACACCGTAAATCTTCCCAGCTACAAATCGCAGCAACAAAACATTGAAGAAAGTTCTTTAAAGGTTCTGGATGGGTTTATTCATGGGTGAACTCAGAAGGTTTTTTAGAAGAGTGAAAGTTTTCCTATCAACACATCTGCTTCAAAATCAGTCCGTCTGGATTCAGGTACCTTCGTATTAATGTAACGTGTACATTCTCAGGTAACGTGTACATTCTCATAACTAAAATTAAGTCTGATCTTCAGAGATGGAATAATCTGCCTTTGTGTCTGATTGGGAAAATGAATGCTATTAAAATAAACATTATGCCTGAATTTCTCTTTTAGTTGTTAACAGTCCAGTGATTCCTGCCTAAGCACTTCTTTCACTCATTAGACAAAGCTGTTAATTCTTTCACTTGGGCAGGAGGATCTCCCAGGGTGCATAAATCAATCCTTCAGAGATGGAAGCCCAGTGATGGTCTGGTGCTACCAAAATGACCACTATGTAACAATCATCTTTTTTTCCTCCCTCGTGTCTGGACTCTTTTTTTTATGTGGTATAGTGAAGGTATACAGATTGGAACAGATTTACTAATCTATTGTCACTGCTTGGGCCACCTGCAAAACACCTTCTGAGGTTTTTTCAAGTTGGTCATTTTGTTCGAGAAGGTTTTTCCCTCATCTCCTCCTCACCAATAATGGGAACGTTTTCTCACTTTTAAATCGTAACCAAAAGGTGCTGTTTCTGAGATCTTTAAACGTGTTCTGGATTTCAGCGATCAAACTACCTCTAAAACTAAAGCTGTTTGTGAGGGAGAACTGGGCTTTCAGCTTAAAGACAGGTGGTGGGATGATGTTGTGAGGGGTTTATGTAAAGTCTGATAGAAGTCTCCACTATACTGGGAGTACATCTGAAATCCTGCCCAGTGATTACTAACTGTGGTCTTCCAGAAGATGCAACTCAGTTAAACTCTATGCAAAAGGAAGTTATTAGTTTCACATCATTGTTGGCCAGACGTCGTTTTCTCCTACAATGGAAGTCCACCGTCCCACCTTGAGGTCCAATGTCCAAGCTTGAGGACATTAAATTACACTCTAAGAAGTAACACTGCTGGATTTCTTCATTAATGGCAACCATTTCTTTCTTATCTCACAGGCTTTCGAGTTCTCCCAGACTAGGTGTTTCTTTTTTCTTATTTATTTATTTTACTGTAAAACTTGACAGAATGTTTATATTTTTCATTTCATTTCATTTTTTCGATCGGGGTGTTTGGATATTATATTATTATTATAATTGTTTTTTGTTCGTTTGTTTTACTTGTTACTTTCTCATGTAAAACTAAATTGGATTCTATAATGTTCACCAATATGTGATTCATTTATCTTAAAAATAAAAAGACTTGAAATGAATGAAAAAAAAAAAAGAGTTCACTTAAAGGTTCTTTAATAGTTCGTTAGTTAGTAACGAATATTTCATTCTATCGATGCTGAAAGGGTTTTGCCTGCTAAATATGCAGTGGTGCACAGTAATACTGTTACCACTCAGAAGTAGATTATCATCCAATACCAGCGTTCCTTCTACGTTGTGTTCCTCTGCAGGAGAACCTGAACGTTCCACACGGAGCAGCTGCTGTCAGTCCTGCAGTGTAACTAACATGATTAATCACTCAGTGTGTTCTGTTGACTCGGAGCTGATATTTTGAGAGGAAAATGCAGGTTGGCACAGGCCTCACTCGTGTTCCGCTTCTGTCACGACTTTAATCTCGAATCGCGTGTTTAAAAATACAACAACAATAAAAGTTTTATACACGTTTACTCCACGTTCACGGATATCAGGAGTATATAAAAACCCCGTCTCTGGGATCGTGTATAAACCTGCACAGAAGACACGCTTCATAAAGGAACGATTTTATAATGAGGTATCATGTCAATCTCAGACACACTCGTGTACATGGGAATGACAGACACTTCCTGTTTCCTGTTTGTTTGTTTGTTTTATAATACTACTACACCATTAGCATATACTACTGCTAACTAAAAACCTCTTAAATTGTTTTTGTGGTTTTTTTTAGCTAATATATAGCAGCTCATGCTGGCTAACAAAAAGGTAATAAATTAGCTCCAAATAATATTGTTTAGCTAGTTTACTGAATAATCCTTGTAACTATCAATCTTTACCTAATTGTAATGCTAGTCAGTTAGCTAGCAGGACATAAACAGTCATTGCTCGTTAGCTAGCTGTCTTGTTTACTAGCTAACGTTAGATTAGCGTTTAATGCTCTTTGCAATAGTAGCATGTTAGCTTTATGAGTGGTTTAATGCAGTAAATTATGGGTTTGGAGTGTCCGTGTCCTCCAGCATGTCGTTCTCAAGTCCATGTCCTGAGGTAATGCAGAGCGTCTTCATCTCATCATTCACCAAACCTGCCAGGCTTTCTCTCAGGGCTTCATCTCAGAGAGATGTTTCGAAAGATGAAATATATTATAGATATCATATTATAGATATCAAATCGCTTGTTATTCAATGCCACAGGTTATGTTAAATATCTGCATTTGCATTCGTCTTTGCCTCATTACAAAACATACATATTTAAAAAACAATTGTTCTAAACACTACACACGTTAAGCCTTTCACGTTTATTTTAATGACTACGTCTAATTATATATCAGAGTCCACAGAGCAGGACAGCCAATCAGATCACACGATTCCTTCATGATTCTGAAGCTTGCAGCCAGAACAGTGACTGTGAATAAAGGATTAAAAATGTAACTGGAACTTTTTGTTTTATTGGTTAAACATTGGCTTTCAGCGTCACTCACATTCCTTTACATCATTAACATGCAAAATGCATATTCAAAACACACCATATCAGACGACAAGCCCAGGCTGATATACACCCAATACCTGTCTCTTTCATTCTAAAAAAAACAAGCTTGAGCGTGTGGGGCGAAAGAGAGAGAGAGAGAGAGAGAGAGAGAGAGAGAGAGAGAGAGAGAGAGAGAGAGAGAGAGAGAGAGGAGAGAGAGAGAGAGGAGAGAGAGAGAGAGAGAGAGAGAGAGAGGGGAGAGAGAGAGAGAGGATTGAGAGAGAGAGAGAGAGAGAGAGAGAGAGAGAGAGAGAGAGAGAGAGAGAGATCTTTATTTTTACAGGAAGTGAAATGTATCACTGGTGTATTTTTTTGGTATGAATTGATACTAATAATAATATTAAGAGGAAGAAGAAGAAGAAGAAGAAGAAGAAGAAAAACTTTTTTGCAGTAATAATTTGATGACATTTAAAAGTGATTATATTGATGATTGTTTTATGTACTATATTATGTACAATTATTATCATTATCATTATTATTATTATTATTGTGGTTATTATTATCACATACACATATTCTACAACCCCAATTCCAATAAAGTTGTGCAAAATGTAAATAAAAACATAATGTAATGATTTGCAACCCTCATAAATCCAGATTTTATTCATAATACAACATAGTAAACATATTAAATGTTTAAACTGAGAATTTATACCATTTAAAGGGAAAATAAAAAGTCATTTTGAATTTGATTGCTGCAACACGTATTAAAAAAGTTGGGACAGGACCATGTTTCCCACTGTGTAGCATCACATCTTCTCTCTGTGTACATCTGCAATCTAAGGAGACCAGTTGCTGAGGTTCTGGAGGAGGACTGTGCCCATATTTGTCTGATACAGGATTCTAACTGCTGAAGTTCTGGGTTTCCTTTGTTGTGTTTTTGTTACATGATGCACCAAATGATTTTGAATGGTGAAAGGTCTAGACTGCAGGCAGGTCACTTCAGCACCCACACTCTTCTACTATGAGGTCATTCTGTTGTAATAGATGCAGTACTCAGTTAGAATTTTCTTGAAAGACCGACCCTGAAAAAGACGTTTTCTGAATGGAAGCATATGATGCTTTAAAACCTGTATATAGAATTCAACATTGATGGAGCCTTTCCGAGTGTACAATCTGCTCATTCCGCAGACATTAATGCTCTACTATATCTTTTAGAAATGGGCTTTTTGAACTAAACCTGATATCAAGCCAGATGGTCCCGCTCCTCTTTAGTCCGGATGATGTGGTGTCCATGGTTTCCAGAAAGCAATACAAATTTTGATTCGTCTTACCACAAAACAGTTTGCCTCTGTAACATAGGACTTGGTGTGACGATGGTGTGACAAGCGTGGAGACAGAGTAGGTTCCAAACACAGGCTTTATTAAAGAGAAGTCAAACATGGACCAATGAAGATGGAACTATGCAGATTGACAAAACAAAAAATGGACCCGTAATCTGGCATGGACAAAACAATAACCTGTTATACATCAATACACAGTAAAGTGTATGAGTTTGTGTGTTCCATTTATAGTCCTCCTGCAAGGAACAGGGAGGAGTTTGTAATTAGTTCCCAGGCAGGGGCTTCTGGGAACTGTATTCCAAATGAGACACAGCCTTGGAAGCAGTGGTGCACTCTAGTGGTGAGTGGGAGAAATGATGGATTGGATATGAAACAGCTTCAATACATTTTTAATGAGTTTTGGCCCAGAGAGGATGATCAGAGGATGTTTCTGGATCATGTTCACGCATGCCTTCTTCTTTGCAAAATATTCAGCTGCTTTAAAATTTGATGTTAAGGAACATTATTCTAAAATTGTTCCACAGTTTGTACACAAGTTCTGCCCATCTTTACTTGTGAGAGACTCTGCCTCTCTAAGAAACACTATTTATACCTAATCATCTTACTGACCTGCTGTCCATAACCTCATCATTTACTAAATGTTTCTCCAACTGTTTAATTGTAATAACACTTAATTTGTCCAGACTTTTTTGGCCCATGCCAACTTTTTTGAGTTCTTGATATGTTTGGGATTTTACTGACATTTATTTCTCAAAAACCCATTCTAGATGACAACCTCGTGAATCTGGTGAAAGAAGTCGCTGAGTTTGCCGAGAGGGAGTCAAAGCTAAAAAGCGCTGTTTTAGACAATCAAAAATGTAAAACATGTTCTGTTCTTCAAGACGTTTTTGTTTCCTACAGAATTTGTTCTCTTCAGTATTAATGTACATGTTAATGTTGAAAATATATTTTGTGTCATACAGATTACAAACAAACAAATAAACAAATATATAAAAGAAATGAATAAACGTATATATAAATAAATGTGAAGAAAAATTTAATATTAAAAAAGGTTTTATGAAGAAAATTAATGAAGAATTTCAGGAGAATTTAAATTATTCACAAACATTAAGGAAACACTTGTGTAGACGTAGATACAGCATGGATATGATGTGTAAATGACCACACACATGAGACCAGCTGTACAAAAAGAACTGTGTGTGTGTGTGTGTGTGTGTGTGTGTGTGTGTGTGTGTGTGTAAGTGAAAGCAAGCCAGTCAGGCAGGTTTGCTGCAATTATATGAGAAATCGCTTTTCTCCCTGAAGGCCTTAGAGAGGAGAAGCTGCAGTGGAGTTATGTGAGCCAACATGTGAACTGACATGCCATCACTTCAACACCTCCAACACCTTCATCTCCTCCAACACTTTCAACACCTTCAACTTCTCCAACACCTTCATCTCCTCCAACACTTTCAACTTCTCCAACACCTTCATCTCCTCCAACTCCTTCAACACCTGCAACACCTTCAACTTCTCCAACTCTTCCAACACCTTCATCTCCTCCAACACTTTCAACACCTTCAACTTCTCCAACTACTTCAACACTTTCAACACCTTCATCTTCTCCAATACCTCTAACACTTTCAACACCTTCATCTTCTCCAACACTTTCAACACCTTCAACTTCTCCAACACCTTCATCTTCTCCAACTCCTTCAACACTTTCAACACCTTCAACTTCTCCAACTCCTCCAACACCTCCAACACTTTTAACACCTCCAACTTCTCTAACACTTCCAACACCATTTATCTCCTCCAACACCTCAAACACTTTTAACACCTTCAACTTCTCCAACACCTTCATCTCCTCCAACTCCTCCAACACTTGCAACACCTGCAACACGTTCAAGTTCTGGCTCAGAAGGTTCAGTATTTGGCCGTGCACCTGTGATCTCCACAATTACTCCATCAGCAGGATGAAATAAACGGTGAGAAGCTGCAGGTAAATCTGGTGTTCTTTCAGCAGCTTCTTTAGCAGCTCCTAAACCCCACCTGTGATATAATCGCTCACCGCTGGAACCAACACAGAACAGAGTGGAGTGTATTATACTGTGGTTACACTCCTGTTTTATGTTTTACAATCACACACACACACACACACACACACACACACACACACACACACACACACACACACACACACAGTGATAATCAACGACTTCACATCAAACTCCACGTGGAGCTGAAGAGCGGTTGACATCAAAGTGGTAAGGAGCTCACGGCCACCCACGGGCCGAGCAAAACAGGCAGCACTGCGAGAAGATAAGCACCGAGCCAAAGTAAATACACCCCCCTCCCTCCCTCCCCCTCCCTGTGCTCGGAGCCGTGATGCTCTATAATCACACGTTTGGTAACGCCGCACAGAAGGTTTTTTTCTGCATCAGAACAGCTTCAGATCTAAAATCCTAACAGATGTAAACAGATGTGAGAGCATGAAGCAGCGCAGATACACACCACGCTAATCTATCAGCTCCTGCATACATGCGGAGTGTGAACCAGGACAGCTAGCACTTAGCTAATTTATTAACATGCTAGCTAGCATGTCAGAGAGGAGGAAATGAAGCTAGTTAGTCTTAGCTAATGTTTTCCTACATGCTTTGATTCCTCGGTGGAAAAAAGGCTCTGGTTCTCCATCAGGAAATAAAATCAGTATTTCTTTTTTTTTTGCAGTTTTTTTAATTTATTTAATTTCTACAAAATAATTAATTATTGTTAAAATTATAATTGTTAATTTATAATTGTGTACATTTGTATTATTTTTTTATTTTGTCATTTTTATCACCACTATTAATCATAATAACTATATTAATTACTTAGTTCATTAATTGTCATTTATTAATATTTTATATTTTAGCATTTGTAAGACTAGATAACTCCTGTTTGTTTTTATAGCTTTTAAAACATATTTTCTATGGATTTCTTTTTCCGGATTTTTCGATTCCTCGTTACACTGGATGAAATTCTATAACTGTGTGTGATTATTGAGTGTCTCCATGTCAGATTATTCAGTAGGATAAAGCTCCATTGGTGAAAGATCTGGAATTAAATGTAAGGGATTAGAAAAAAAAAAAAGATCAAACGTCTGGCCCGGTTTGAGGTGAGCTGGAGGTAATGTCTCCTATGTTTTCTCACTCGTTAGCATGTTTTGTCTGCGTTTCTTCATCACAGTTAGCGTAGCTGTAGCGACTTCGTAATTGATCTATTATAAGGTTTAAGTCGAGCGTCATGGCAGAGACTTTATACAAAAAATTCTCTTGCTAAAAGTGTAAAAAGAAATTATTCCAATTAAGAAATGCATTGACCACGCCCCTTACCCTGACCTGATCCCATGACTCCGCCCCCAGTCTTAGCTATAACTGAGATGCAGGACAAAAGTTTGCAAACAGCATGCTTAATTTTTTTCTTTTTATATAAAACAGGAATATAGGTTTATACTGTCTTTTATTCATCTGTAAATAATACATATTAAATAATCTCTGTAGCTCTGCCCCTGACTCCGCCCCAAACCCTAATCCCAGTCCTAACATCAGTTTTCATGGCTTTGCTTTTTGTTGTAACTAAAACCTTTTGGGATAAAAAATAATCATGAGTCAATTAAGACTTAAAGCTTGAAAAGAGAAAACTGACTCTATATGGCTTTATGAGTGCTAAAGTATTGGCACCCTGTACTGTGATTAGTGCACACTGTGAATAGAGGGAACACAGAGAAACAGAAGAGTCTACTGTGTTTAGAGAGAGAGAGAGAGAGAGAGAGAGAGAGAGAGAGAGAGAGAGAGAGAGAGAGAAAGAGAGATAGAGAGAGAGGGAGGGAGGTGGGGTATGTAATCTTTTCCAAACACATGTAAGATGCTGAATGGAGTTGTTGATCTGTACAGCGTGTTCAGAAATCTGCTCAGGCGCCTCGTGTCCTCGCCCGAGTCCCACCTGTAATTACCTGCTAACAGCTTTTACTGTGTTTATGTTTTTATCTATCGTTATTAACAATCTGTTCTTTTATCAGAAACGCTGATAGAACACTGATATAGTGTCTCTGTGTGTGTCTGTGTTTATTATTTATAAATATTTACCTTGTAATATAGATAGATAGATAGATAGATAGATAGATAGATAGATAGATAGATAGATAGATAGATAGATAGATAGATAGATAGACCTGTTACACACTCACTTCATCTCTCTATCGCTATAACAGAATAGTTATAGAGAATAAATCAATACCCTTCTGACCAATCACAAGTGAGAGAGAGAGACTGAAGACAGATAGAGAGATAGATGAAGTGTGTGTATGTGTGTGTGTTTGTGTGTGTTTGTGTGTATGTGTGTGTGTGTGTGTGTGTGTTTGTGTGTGTGTTTGTGTGCGTTTGTGTGTGTGTTCGTGTTTGTGTGTGTGTGTTTGTGTCTATGTGTCTGTGTGTGTTTGTGTTTGTGTGTGCATGAGTGTGTGTGTGTCATTAACATAGGGCTATGTACCGACTACCTTCAAGCAAGCAAGGGTCATTCCCATCAACAACTACAGACCGGTATCACTTCTCTCCTTTCTTTCTAAATCTCTGGAACGCTCTGTTTAACCAACTGTTTGTCTGTCTCTCACAGAACAACCTCCATGATCTGAACCAGTCTGGATTCAAAGCGGCAAAGTCTGGATTCCTGGACCTTTCAGCAGCATTTAAAACAGTCAACCACAAGACACTTTTGTCAACCCTCAAGAGCCTTGGTATCTGCAGAACAGCATTGGAATGGTTTACTTCTCATACCAGGTAACATGGAGGGGGTGTCCAACAAGGCTCGGTATTTGGTCCCCTCCTTTTCTCCCTTTTCTCCTTTTCTCCCTCTATACCCACTTTATCCAAGTCATATCCTCACATGGGTTTTCTTATCACTGCAGATGACACTCAACTACTCTTGCCTTTCCCTCCATCAGATACCACAGCTTCCGCTCGGATCTCGGCATGTTTAACAGACATATCTTCATGGATGAGTGCTCACCAACTAAAATTCAACCCCAGAGAGCCACTGTTTGTAACCTTGGGGTAACTATAGACAATGAACTGTCCTTCTTCCCACATGTCTCTAATGTGGCCCTTTCTTGTAGATTTCTTCTTTACAACATCAGAAGGATTCGACCATTTCTGTCCATACAGGCTGCCCAGGTGCTTGTTCAGTCTTTTGTCATTTCAAAACTGGACTACTGCAGCTCTCTGCTGGCAGGTCTTCCCCTGAACGCTATTCGTCCACTGCAAATGATCCAAAACGCAGCTGCACGACTTGTGTTCAATCAGCCCTAGTTCTGCCACAGCCCAAGTTCTCCCACACCACCCCACTGCTGCTCCTCCACTGGCTTCCAGTAGCTGCACGTATCAGATTCAAAACACTGATGATGCCTACAAGGCCAAAAATGGACCAGCACCATCTTACCTCAGTGACCTCATCACATCTCGCACTGCACCACGCTGTCTGAGATCCTCCAGCACTGCTCGACTGGTACCACCTTCTGGCACAGAGGTGGTGGAATGAACTTCCCCTAGATGTCCGAACAGCGGAGTCCCTGACTATCTTCAAGCGATGATTGAAGACCTTCATCTTCCTAAAACACCTAAATTAGCAATTTCCAAGTCCACGTGTAGAATTCAAGAGTTATATTTATATTAAGTGTGTAATCTGGTGTACAGTGTAGATTTATTCATTACTAGAGACTCACAGCACTTTTGTACGTCGCTCTGGATAAGGGCGTCTGCTAAATGCCGCAAATGTAAATGTAAATGTGTGTGCGTGTGTGTTTGTGTGTGTTTGTGTGTGTGTGTGTGTGTGTGTGTGTGTGTGTGTGTGTGTGTGTGTGTGTGTGTGTGCTAGTGTGTGTGCTAGTGTGTGTATGTGTGTGTTTTGCTGTGGTTATTTAGATGTTGTTTTTTATTTTATAACAGATATTCAGGGCTTTGCGCTGTCTGTGTGTTCCTGTACTTACACTAATCCAGCAAATGTCTACAGATCGAGAGGCTTAGCGAAATGACTGACTCCAAAAAGCGCTTTAGAAGCAAGAAACCACATGAAATGAGAAAGCTGCAGCTGAACTTCACACCGTTTCCATCTCAGCAGAAGACAGGAACAGTCTTAGTGTTTCATTTCAGGGAAACTTTCAACTAAAGAGCCAGAATGAAGCCTCCATGTTGTTGCTGAGTTGGCAGTCCAGGAGGATGAGTTGTGCTAGCATGTTAGCATGTTAGCGTGTTATGCTAGAAGTGTTTTTCCTGAACTTTGCTCTAAGTGTTGATTTTATGGCGTTTCTTTGCTCTTATGTTCCCTGGTTGCCATGTTGTTGAGGGCAGGGAGCAGAAATGATCTCCATCATCATCAACCTGTCAGGAAGAATCTCAACAATAATGCACACACCCTGTGGGCATCCCAAACACACACACACATACACACAGACACATACACACACACACACACACACGGATAAGAAGTTTCATAATCCTTATATTGACTCTGAAATGTTTGGAAACTGAGTTTTTGGGATTCATCTAATGTTTCTATGTTAAAAGGCAAAAACACAGTAATGAATGAGTGGATGAAAGTGGAGTCCAAATGTGACAGTTGTTGTCTCTAGCAGAAGAACTTGTGTAAGAAGGAGAACAGGAGAGAAGATGTGATCAGACTCCCTCACCCCCACACTCACACATGGAGGTGGAAGTTTAATGGTTTTGGATTGTTTTGGAGCAGTGAAGGTTCCAGAAAGTGAAAGGAATCCTGAATCAACATGGCTTCATCATCATGCAGTTCCGTCTGGACTGCGGCTCGTTGGAAACGACTTCACCGTACGAAGTGCACGTCTGAGTTCTGTAAGTGTTATTTAGAGAGCAGACAGACGTCTGGAGTGATATCTATCATGGAACTACCTGCCCAGTCACCACACCTCAACCCTACTGAACCAACTAGTGAAGAACATCTTCAGAGAGTTTTACAGGAGAAGTGTTTCAGCTGAATGTTTGGAGAAATGAAGTGTCCAAATGCTGAGAGTGTTTAAAGCTGTTCTTCATGCTGAAGGAGAATTTCTGAATAAAAATGATTGAGAGTTCTCTAAATTGTGTAATAGGAAACAGGTGCGGCTGATCAGTGTGTGGGTGATTGTGCGATTGTGAATTTGTAAAAGTGTGTGTTGGGAATCGGAGTTCGGTGCGGCCATGTTTGAAGTCTGCAGTGTGTGGAGTATGACAGTGACGTACATTGAATCAGAGTCTGTAAATTGCATGTGTGTGCATGTGTGTGTGTGGTTGTGTGTGTGTGTGTGTGTGTGTGTGTGTGTGTGTGTGTGTGTGTGTGTGTTTGAGATTACCATGGATAAGAATTTAACATTTCCCTTACTGAGAAAATGGAAGACTCTGTTGAGCAATCACAAAGCCACACACACACACACACACACACACACACACACACACACACACACACACACAGAGAGTTTTAATTTTAACCACTGAATACAGTAAATACTTATAATCTGATTGTATTTACTGGCATTGTATTTAGATAGGATTTAATCCTGTCTCTGTTATAACACAAGTGTCTCTCATCTCGTGGGCGCGATCAGGGGTGTGTGTGTGTGTGTGTGTGTGTGTGTGTGTGTGTGTGTGTGTGTGTGTGTGTGTGTGTGTGAGTGTGAGTGTTCAGCATGGCGTCTCCGAGCATGAGGCTGTTTGACAGTTTGACTCGCCGGCACGGTGTGCAGGTGGTGTCTTGAGGCAGTGTAGAGGTGTGTGTGTGTGTGTGTGTGTGTGTGTGTGTGTGTGTGTGTGTGTGTGTGTGTGTGTGAGTGAGTGAGTGAGTGTAGAGGAGTGTGTGTGTGTGTGTGTGTGTGTGTGTGTGTGTATGTGAGTGAGTGAGTGAGTGAGTGAGTGTAGAGTGTGTGTGTGTGTTGTGTGTGTGTGTGTGTGTGTGTGTGTGTGTGTGTGAGAGTGAGTGAGTGAGTGAGTGAGTGTAAAGGAGTGTGTGTGTGCGTGCGAGGCTGGTGTGCAGGGCGAGGAGTGGTGTGAGTGTAAGGAGTATGTGTGTGTGTGTGAGAGTGAGTGAGTGTAGAGGTGTGTGTGTGTGAGTGTGTGTGTGTGTGTGTGTGTGTGTGTGTGTGTGTGTGTGTGTGTGCATGCGGGCGAGTGTAGAGGAGTGTGTATGTGAGTATAGAGGAGTGTGTGTGTGTGTGTGTGTGTGAGTGAGTGAGTGTAGAGGAGTGTGTGTGTGTGTGTGTGTGTGTGTGTGTATGTGAGTGAGTGAGTGTAGAGTGTGTATGTGAGTGTAGAGAAGTGTGTGTGTGTGTGTGTGTGTGTGTGTGTGTGTGTGTGTGTGTGTGTGTGTGTGTGCGGGCGAGTGTAGAGGAGTCTGTGTGTGTGTGTATGTGTGTGTGTGTGTGTGTGTGTGTGTGTGTGTGTGTGTGTGTGTGTGTGTGTGTGTGTGTGTGGAGGAGTCTGTGTGTGTGTGTGGGGCTAGTCTAGAGGAGTGTGTGTGTGTGTGTGTGTGTGTGTGTGTGTGTGTGTGTGTGTGTGTGTGTGTGTGTGTGTATGTGAGTGAGTGAGTGTAAAGGAGTATGTGTGTGTGTGTGTGTGTGTGTGTGTGTGTGTGTGGAGGAGTCTGTGTGTGTGTGTGTGTGAGTGTAGAGGAGTGTGTGTGTGTGTGTGTGTGTGTGTGTGTGTGTGTGTGTGTGTGTGTGTGCATGGGCGAGTGTAGAGGAGTCTGTGTGTGCGGGCGAGTCTAGAGGATTGTGTGTGTGTGTGTGTGTGTGTGTGTGTGTGTGTGTGTGTGTGTGTGTGTGTGCGTGCAGGGCAAATGTGTGTGTGTTAGCAGTTGGCCTCCTGCATGAACAGTGTTATAGTCGTTTTTCTGAACAGTATTGAGAAAGTGAATAAACTGATCCAGAAAGGAATTGTTATAAATAATGAGTGTGTACTGGTTTCTCCACTCAGTTCTCCTGATAAAAAGGTGTTGCTATCAAATGTTTCTCCTTTTATTAGTGATGAGGCGATTGTGAAAGTACGGGTCTCGGTACGGGAGAACCGTCTCCCCCATGAAGAAGATCCCCCTCGGCTGTAAGACACTAGTTAAACACTTGGTGTCTTTTAGGAGGATGGTTTTTATGGTTCTGAATGAAGGTGTTGAGGATCTAAACGTGGTCTTTAAGTTCAGGATCGATAGGTTTGACTACAACATCTTTGTTTTCACTAATTCAGAAAAAAAATATTTTAAATGTGGTCAGCCCTGTAACTGCTGCTGCACCAGGGCCTTGTGAGGGTGAGCCCCAAGCTCAGATTGTAGAGGTCCACTAGTGACAGACCCACCCCAGAAAGCCCTGCTCAGCTGAACTAGGCCCGAAGAAGCCATGCTCAGCTGAACTGGACCAGGAGAAGCCCTGCTCGGCTAAACCCGGCCTGAAGAGGCCTTGTGAAAGTCACAAAAAGTGAAAGTCACAAAGTCACAGTGGACTCTGGAGCAGTGCTGGAGCTGCCTGCGCTGGCAGAGGCAGGCACAGGGGTGCAGAGCTGTCGCCAGGAGACACCAGTTACTACGCCAGTGCAAGGGGACATGGAGACGTGGAGATGGAAGACAAGTCCCAGTTCAAAGTGCAGACTAAAAGGAAGAAGCAAGGTAGGGGACAGGGGAAGAAGCAGGCAAAGAAAGATGTGAAGGTGGATGAACCCGAATCAGACAGTGAAGACGCAATGTCTGATTCAGTCTTTAGTTTAGACTCTCTGGAGGAACTGTTAAATGTATTATACAGCGCTGAGGACATAAAGAGTTTTTAAGAACCACCAAGTGGCAAAATAACGTATTAGTCGAGGAGTTTTTCTCGGACCGCAAGCAGTTCATCAACGATATAAAGCACTTTAGATGAGAAGGAGCTTTTACTGATCAGGAAATCTTTAGATTAAAAAAGCTGATAACGAAGGTCAATAAGGGAGAACTCTGATGAAGACTGATAAAGTGTGTGGTGTTTTATTTTTAATGAACGGGATTCAAGTTGTGAAGGTTTTAGTGTTTATCTGTGTGGACGTCACCAGTGCAGTGGAGAGAATGAAGTTTTTACACAAACTCAATAATGTTGTTTTAAACTGCAGCACTGCAGAGTTTTTAATTTTGGGAGATGATTTTAATTGTACATCAGAAAATACAGACAAAAATCATGCAGAACCTCATGTAGCTTCCCGTGAACACCTGTGGGAGATGGTGGAGACCCACGATCTCTGTGAGATATGGAGGAATCTAAATAAGAAACAGAGACAGTACACATGAGCTCACTGCATAGACAACACGCTCTCTCTGGTGAGATTAGATCAGTTTATCGTTTTAAGCATCAACTGACTTATTTTACAAAGTGTTTTATTTTTCCTGTAAGCATCTCAGATCATTGCATGGTTCAGTGCACCATCAGTAAAAAAGAATATAAAACCCAAGAGCAGCTACTGGTGTTTTAACACTGCACTTTTGGAAGATACTAATTTTAGAGAGTCTTTTATTTTTATGGAATTGTTTTTAACTCCTACAGCAGTGGTGGGATTTAACTAAAGTGCAAGTCAAAGAATTCTGTCAACAGAACACTCTCAATATCACAAGAGACATTGCCAGATCTCTAAAAGCTCTGGAGATAGAGACAGTGGAACTCCAGCCTTTGGAGGCCACAGGAAATCGAGGACATATTGAAGCCCCCAAAAGCAAAAAAGCCTAAATGAACGACCTGCTGGACACTACAGCACAGGGGGCGCTGTTCCACTTCTAAGTTCTTCTTTAGTTTGGAACAAAAGAATGGACAAAAAAGATTCATGCATTCTGTGCGAACAGAATCAGGGGATCTCATGTCAGAGCCTTCTGAAATTCACCAGCAAACCGTCAGCTTCTACTCGAAGCTGTATATCAGTGAGAGGTCAGGGGCTCAGGAGGTGGAGGAGAGCTTCCTCAAGGACCTGCCAAAGCTCACAGAGTCAGTGGGCAAGGAGTTGGACTGGGAGCTGACACTGGCTGAGCTTCAGAAGGCTCTCCAGGGCATGGAGAACAGGTGGGCACCAAGTATAGATGGTCTCCCTGTGGAGTTTTTCAAGGCATTCTGGGCAGTTATAGGGCAGGACGTGCTGGAGGTCCTACAGGACAGAGTCAGAGGTGGTCAGCTACCAATGAGCTGCAGGAGAGCAGTCCTGACCCTGCTGCCAAAAAAAGGAGACCTGACCCACCTGAAGAAATGCCGCCCAGTGTCACTACTGTGCACTGACTGCAAACTGCTGTCAAAAGCATTATCATCGAGACCGACAAAGGTCATCAGCAGATCATTCACCATGACCAGACTTACTGTGTGCCTGGCACCTAATGTACCTAATTCGTGACATTTTGGACGTCTTCAGGCTACTGGGTTTAAATGTCTGGTCTGATTCTCCTAGACCAGGAAAAGGCTTTTGACCAGGTTGAGCATGAATACTTGTGGAAGGTGCTGAAAAGCTTTGGGTTCAACCCTGGTTTGAGAGCCATGATCAGGGTGCTGTACAGTGAAATTAAGAGTGTACTGAAGGTCAACGGTGGGTTCCCCGTTGGTCTAGTGGTTAGGATGCGGCGCTCTCACCGCTGCGGCCTGGGTTCGATTGATGAACCAACCTCAGCCATTAGGGTTGCACAAGCCAGTGCACTCTTAGTGCCAGTCCCAAGCCCGGATAAATGGGGAGGGTTGCATTAGGAAGGGTATCCAGCATAAAAACGTGCCAAATCGAACATGCGGATTAAGAATACAGATGATCTGCTGTGGCGACCCCTAATGGGAGAAGTCGAAAGAAAGTTTTTAAAGGTCAACGGTGGTTTATGTGCTCCTTTTAGAGTGTACAGAGGGATCAGACAGGGCTGTTCCCTCTCAGGTATGTTGTACACTCTGGTGATTGAAACTCTTTTAAACAAGTTATGGAGTCATCTCTCTGGTTTTAATATTCCACATGTTAAAGCCTCCAGACTTTCAGATTTTATCTTCTGCCAAAGTCAACTGGGGTAAAAGTGAAGCCAGTGGGGAGGTGGGCAACCTTCACTGCCAGGAGGCTCCGCATGGAAAAGAGGAAGTTTTAAATACTTGGGTGTCTACCTGGGGAGCAATGAGTTTTTACATAAAAACTGGGAAGGTTCTGTAGAGCATGTGAAAGGCAGACTGAGCAGGTAGAAACTGTTAGTCCCAAAGATGTCCTGCAGGGGGCGAATGCTGGTCATCAACAACCTTGCCACGTTGTCCCTCTGGCACAAGCTAGCCTGCGTCGATCCTCCACCGATCCTGCTGGCGAACATCCAGGCCCTGCTGGTGGATTTCTTCTGGGACAATCTACACTGGATTCCTCAGAGTGTTCTTCATCTGCTGAAAGAGGAACGAGGGAACGGGCTGGTCCAGCGGTCCAGTAGAGCTGCAGCATTCTGCCTCCAGTTCATCCAGAGGCTCCTCACTGGACCCAGAGACTCAGTATGGAGAGCAGCAGCCAGTGGATTATTACGCACAGTTAAAGGACTGGGGCTGGACAGAGCCTTGTTTTTAATGGACACAAAAATGCTGGACATTTCTGGATTACTAATGTTTTACCGTGGACTTTTTAAAATCTGGAACGTTTTTAAAAATCAGAACAAAGGCTGTCGAACACTACACTGGTTGCTGGAGGAGCCTCTGGTGTACGGCAGGCGACTGGACATCTCTAGCGTGACCGTTCCTGCACTGTCCAGAACTCTAGTCTCCTCGGGCATCGTGACGCTCCAGGAGCTTGTGAACATCATGGGGTTGGACTTGTCAAGGGCAGAGAGCCTGGCAGCATGTATGAGACTGAGGTCCCTGCATGTCGTCGATCGATTTGAAATTAGCTTCTGGCTCCTAGTCTGTATATGACACACATTCTAATTCTTATTCTGGCCGTCCTGCCTTTTATTTAATGACTGATTAGAGGTGTAACTTATTCTGACTCTGACTTTATCTCTAAATCAGTGATAAACTTAGGAATACATTTTAAATGTATATTTGTAATTAGTTTTGAAAAGCGCAACACAAAAACACTGAATTGAAATTAATTGAATTGATTCCCATCTGATCTGGAGATCAGAAACCCACTTTAGCAGGTGCGTAAACCAACTCTGAACACCAGGAACTTTCCTGACATTAAGTAACCTGAAGGTTGTGTATCAGAGGTTGTGATCAGAAGCTCTTCTGTACGTGGTCTGGACACGGGCATCTGCTAAATGCTGCAAATGTAAATGTAAGTGATGTAGCTTTTTACAGAATCCGAACATGGAAGAGTGTGTGTAACCAAAGAGGAAAAAAAATGTGTGTGTGTGTGTATGTGTGTGTGTGTTATCAGATGAGTCAGTGCCATCACAGTTCCCATGCTGTTCAGTCATGAAGTTCTCCTTTTCGCCGAGATAGCGATCTCAGAAATCTCAGCCCTACGAGATAACAGGTGAGAGTGACAAAACCAGGCATCTTACAATGTTGACTCACGGCTTTTGGCTGTGAAAAAGCCTCAAACAGAGACTTGCAGATCTCTTATCTCCGCCTGCATCCACACCACGTCCACCTTCGCACTAACCTGAGAGCGGTGCATCAGAGACACGCCGTGATCTTCAGCCTGACGGGACGTGGAGTCGCTGTGCAGGAGAGCGGCGTGATGCAGAACGAGTGATGGAAGGCGTGCGGTCGCTGGAGAGATGGATCCAGGTGAGTGCACAAGAAAAGGGCGCAGACGGGTGAGAAGACGGAACCGAAACACTGATGTGGCTGCATTCCGAGAGGTTCATGATGTGAAACCGCAAAGCAGCAGGAAACAATGATGGCATTCATCACACGTCATTTTCCCTCTTTTTATCTGCAGCTTTTGCTTTTTTACCTTCACCTCGGATTGAAGGAAACATCTACCCTGACCTCATTATAGGACATGGGGATTAGTGAGTGATTATACAGTCTATACACACACACACACACACACACACACACACACACACACACACACACAGCGTATACCACACACAGTGAATAAATATTTGAAGTTGATCTTTATTTACCATTTAAATAATGTTTTAAAAATATTTTGCAAACAAAAATTTTTACATGAAGAAAAATCACGTATATGTGTTACGCCCCCTGCTGTTACCTCCCGCACATTGTCAAAAAATAAAAAAATAAAAATAAAAAACACTGGATAAAAGCAGAATTAAATTTAAATCTAAATATCACTTTATTTATTTCACTCTTTTTTTTAAGTGAATCAATTAAATTCAGTTCCGTGTTATTTGTAAAGTGCGATGCACACTGTCCCAAAATATCTTTACAGAAATAAAGATTACAAATATCAACTTTACAATTATATACATATAATTATAACATTATAGATCAGTCCCTATAATTTTATCGATAATGAGTGAGTCAGTAGTGATGGTGGTGGTGGTGAGGGAAAAACTGTGAGGAAATTCCTTAAGAGGAACCAGGAACTCATAAAGGAGCCCATCCTGGTCCTCAACACCAAACAGCCAGTCATTATAGTTCCATTATGTTTGAAGTTCTCATCTGGTGGAGACTCGAGTGTAAGAAAACGTTATTACATTAAAAATTTAAGACAAATAATTCAAAGCTGTGTGTGTATGTGTGTGTGTGTGTGTGTGTGTGTGTGTGTGTGTGTGTGTGTGTGTCTAAAATTACATGTGTAAATTGAAGCATTATGTGTGTAAAACATGCAAAAAAATAATAATAATAATAATTAAAATTAAAATGATTGAAATGAAACAAAATTAGAAAAAAATGTAATATTAAAATTTGGGCTGTCAATCGCTTATTTAATCGCAAATAATCACATGAATGTCATGAGTTACTCGTGATTAATCGCACACTCGTATCTGTTCTAAATGTACCTGAAATTAATACTTTTTAAGTTTTTAATATTCTAATCAACATGGATAAATATTGATGCTTTATGCAAATGTATGTTTATTATTCGTGAAACTGAACTCAACATGAAGCATGAAGACTAAATATTCTTGTAAATGTAAAATAATTCTGGTGTTTAAAATATGTAAATCATCAGGACACCAAACAGAACTTTTCCTGTGTTTCCACACGGACGGTTTTAATTGCCGGATCTGTGTATTATGGTGCTGATTTTAGACTTGGTGCATCAGTAAAAACAAATGTTTAATGATTAAAAATAATTTTTCTGTGGAATAATTTTTTTTTTATATCTGAGGAAAGAAAGGACGTCGTAAAAAAATGTGTTGCGTTGAAGGTTTTAATTTTGCCTCTTTTTTATTTATTTATAATAAAAATGCTCATTAATCGTGCGTAAATAAAAAATACTGCTGTTAAAATTAATTTACGTTAACGTGTTATTAACGTGTTAATATCGACAGCTCTATTAGAAATCTAATAAAAAAAGGGGGAAATTATATATAATAGAAAATTCCACATGGGAAAAGTCTTCACGTGTGTTTACGTTTAAATGTGGTGTGAATGAATAAAATCCGTCAGGCTCGATTTATTTCACCTCATACATCCACATGACTTTTCTGACTCACATAAAAAACTCCTTATCTCACCTTTAATTTGTTTTTCCTCACGTTTACTACTCGCGATCATCACGTCATCGTCTCATGTCTTTAATCACGAGGTGCTTCTCAGTAAATTGTCACCTCTGTGGGCCTTTATTACTGAGAGGAAAACGGATAAAAGCCTTGACGTGTCAGAGCTTCTGTGAAAACGTCGCTCAGGGGGAAACACAAACAAGCCCACCGCCTACGTCCTGCACACGGCCCTGATCTCTTCATTTATTTCTTAGACTACACAGGATATTCCTGCAGAGCCTGAGGGAGGGGGGGGAGGGAGGGTAGAAAGAAAGAAAGAGAGAGAGAGAGAGAAGTAGGAAAAAGAAAGAAAAAAAGAAAGTGATAGTTAGACTGCGGTCACTGAGGTATGCAGACAGCCATAAAAGAGCTGAGTACCTGTCACATCATGCAACATTCACTTCATTACCCACAACTCTCACCTCAAACTCTCATCCACATCTCAGCTTCTGCTCATTAACTCGCTGAGGAGGTGGAGAGAGAGAGAGAGAGAGAGAGAGAGAGAGAGAGAGAGAGAGAGAGAGCGAGAGCAGATCATCAGGGTGTAATTATTTATCTCTACACTGTAATTCACTCTGTTTTTTTTCCTCAAATGAAAGAGAAGGTGAAAACGGTAAGAACAGATTTAATAAAGAAATTACGATGAAGTCATTAGGACATGCCAAATAAGACATTATGGAGACGAGCACATGACTCCACCCATTACTATACAACCCCCAAAAATGTTAGGATGCTGTGCAAAATGTAAATAAAACACTGTAATATTATGCACATCTCATAAAGGTATATTTTATTCTCAATAGAAAATAGAAAACATCAAACGTATAAAGTGAGAATATGCACCATGTTCAAGTTAAAAATAAAGTAATATAATTGCTGAAACACGTCTCAAAAAAGAGACTCTTTTCCCCTGTGTAGCATCAGTTCTACTTTTAACAACTATCTGTATACTGTATGTCTGGGAGCTGAGGAGAGCAGTTGCTGAGGTTTTGGGAGAGGAATGTTGTCTCATGTGTGTCTGATACATGATTCTAGCTGCTCAACAGTTCTGAGTTTCCTTTGTTGTGTTTTTCTTTTCATGATGCACCAAATGTTTTTAAATGGTGAAGGGTCTAGACTTCAGGCAGATCAGTTCAGCACCCGCACTCTTCTGCTATGAGGTCATGCTGGTGTAATAGATGCAGTATGCAGTTAGCAGTGTCGTACTCAAATATACAAGACCGTCCCTGAAAACTGCGTTTTCTGGGTGGAAGCATCTGTTGCTCTAAAACCTGAAAATTGCGATCTGCAGTGTTGGAGTCTTTCCACATGTACAAGCTGCTCATTCCACTAATGCACCACCATACCATCAGAGATGCAGCTTTTTAACTGAGAGCTGAGAACAAGCCAGATGGTCCCGCTCCTCTTTAGTCCGGAGGATGTGGTGTCCATGACTTACAAAAAGAAATTACAATTTGGATTCTTCTGACCACAAAACAGTTTTTTAACAGATTCTGTTTTCTTTCACTTTCTTAATGTCTCACTTTGCTGTCTTTCTCTCCCTCTCTCTCTCTCTTTTTCTCCCTCTCTCTCTCTCTCTTTTTCTCCCTCTCTCTCTTTCAGCGCTCAGCACTGAAAAACAAGAAAAACTAAAGTCAAGTCAGTTTAAGGTGCTGAGTGTGAAATTCAGCTAATTATTATTGTGTAGTGTGTTAGAGTGTAGTTTGTGTGTAGTGTGCTGTTAGTGTGTAGTGTGTTAGAGTGTAGTTTGTGTAGTGTGTTAGAGTGTAGTTTGTGTAGTGTGCTGTTAGTGTGTAGTGTGTTAGAGTGTAGTTTGTGTGTAGTGTGTTAGAGTGTAGTTTGTGTGTAGTGTGTTAGAGTGTAGTTTGTGTGTAGTGTGTTAGAGTGTAGTTTGTGTAGTGTGTTAGAGTGTAGTTTGTGTGTAGTGTGTTAGTGTGGTTTGTGTGTAGTGTAGTGCGTTAGAGTGTAGATTGTGTGTAGTGCGTTAGTGTAGTTTGTGTAGTGTGTTAGAGTAGTTTGTGTGTAGTGCGTTAGAGTGCAGTTTGTTTGTAGTGTGTTAGAGTGTAGTTTGTGTAGTGTGTTAGTGTAGTTTGTGTGTAGTGTAGTGCGTTAGAGTGTAGATTGTGTAGTGCGTTAGTGTAGTTTGTGTGTAGTGTGTTAGTGTAGTTTGTGTAGTGCGTTAGTGTAGTTTGTGTGTAGTGTGTTAGAGTAGTTTGTGTGTAGTGCGTTAGAGTGCAGTTTGTTTGTAGTGTGTTAGAGTGTAGTTTGTGTAGTGTGTTAGTGTAGTTTGTGTGTAGTGTAGTGCGTTAGAGTGTAGATTGTGTGTAGTGCGTTAGTGTAGTTTGTGTGTAGTGTGTTAGTGTAGTTTGTGTGTAGTGCGTTAGAGTGCAGTTTGTGTGTAGTGCGTTAGAGTGTAGATTGTGTGTAGTGTGTTAGTGTAGTTTGTGCGTAGTGTGTTAGTGTAGTTTGTGTGTAGTGCGTTAGAGTGCAGTTTGTGTGTAGTGCGTTAGAGTGCGGTTTGTGTGTAGTGTGCTGTTAGTGTGTAGTGTGTTAGAGTGTAGTTGTGTGTAGTGTGTTAGTGTAGTTTGTGTAGTGTGCTGTTAGTGTGTAGTGTGTTAGAGTGTAGTTTGTGTGTAGTGTGTTAGAGTGTAGTTTGTGTGTGTGTTAGAGTGTAGTTTGTGTGTAGTGTGTTAGAGTGTAGTTTGTGTAGTGTGTTAGAGTGTAGTTTGTGTGTAGTGTGTTAGTGTAGTTTGTGTGTAGTGTAGTGCGTTAGAGTGTAGATTGTGTGTGCGTTAGTGTAGTTTGTGTGTAGTGTGTTAGAGTAGTTTGTGTGTAGTGCGTTAGAGTGCAGTTTGTTTGTAGTGTGTTAGAGTGTAGTTTGTGTAGTGTGTTAGTGTAGTTTGTGTGTAGTGTAGTGCGTTAGAGTGTAGATTGTGTGTAGTGCGTTAGTGTAGTTTGTGTGTGTGTTAGTGTAGTTTGTGTGTAGTGCGTTAGAGTGCAGTTTGTGTGTAGTGCGTTAGAGTGTAGATTGTGTGTAGTGTGTTAGTGTAGTTTGTGCGTAGTGTGTTAGTGTAGTTTGTGTGTAGTGCGTTAGAGTGCAGTTTGTGTGTAGTGCGTTAGAGTGCGGTTTGTGTGTAGTGTGCTGTTAGTGTGTAGTGTGTTAGTGTAGTTTGTGTGTAGTGTGTTAGTGTGGTTTGTGTGTAGCGAAACAGTATTTTAAATGTTTATTTCTTTAATTGTTTATTTCTTGTTTAAACTCTGCTTCATATCTAAAGTCTCTTTTAGCAAGATTCTAAAGAGAAAAAAAATATATATGTTCTGGAGAATTCTCCATTGTGATTGGTCAGAAGGCGCTGATGAATCCTGGATTGTGATTGGTCAGAAGGCGCTGATGAATCATGGACTGTGATTGGTCAGAAGACGCTGATGAATCCTGGACTGTGATTGGTCAAAAGGCGCTGATGAATCCTGGATTGTGATTGGTCAGAAGGCGCTGATGAATCCTGGATTGTGATTGGTCAGAAGGCGCTGATGAATCCTGGATTGTGATTGGTCAGAAGGCGCTGATGAATCCTGGATTGTGATTGGTCAGAAGACGCTGATGAATCCTGGACTGTGATTGGTCAGAAGCGCTGATGAATCCTGGATTGTGATTGGTCAGAAGACGCTGATGAATCCTGGACTGTGATTGGTCAGAAGGCGCTGATGAATCCTGGACTGTGATTGGTCAGAAGACGCTGATGAATCCTGGACTGTGATTGGTCAGAAGGCGCTGATGAATCCTGGATTGTGATTGGTCAGAAGGCGCTGATGAATCCTGGATTGTGATTGGTCAGAAGGCGCTGATGAATCCTGGATTGTGATTGGTCAGAAGACGCTGATGAATCCTGGACTGTGATTGGTCGGAAGGCGCTGATGAATCCTGGATTGTGATTGGTCAGAAGACGCTGATGAATCCTGGACTGTGATTGGTCAGGAGGCGCTGATGAATCCTGGATTGTGATTGGTCAGAAGGTGCTGATGAATCCTGGATTGTGATTGGTCAGAAGGTGCTGATGAATCCTGGATTGTGATTGGTCAGAAGGTGCTGATGAATCCTGGACTGTGATTGGTCAGAAGACGCTGATGAATCCTGGATTGTGATTGGTCAGAAGACGCTGATGAATCCTGGATTGTGATTGGTCAGAAGACGCTGATGAATCCTGGATTGTGATTGGTCAGAAGACGCTGATGAATCCTGGATTGTGATTGGTCAGAAGGTGCTGGTGAATCATGTAGAACAGCAGCTCTGACATTAGTGCAGGTTTATTATAATGCGCTCTCTGTTACAATATCAATTCAGAAGTGTTTATAGCTGCTGTAGCATAAGTGAGAACAGGAACTTACTGCTTTCTTGGACATTAAATGTAACTATAAACAGATAAAAAGTATAATGTGTAAATTTTAATCAATAAAATTGTTGCCTGAACCATTGTTGTGGTATAAGCGGAACACCTTATGAGTTTAGACCTAATCCAGATTAGTCTGATTTGTTTTTTACTTGATTTAGTTTAGTTTGTTTCATTTCAAACCTAATTCAGATCGGTCCAAATTAGTTTAGACCAGATTTAAATCAGTCTGTTCTTGTTTAGACCCGATTCAGTACAGTCTGATTCCATTCAGGCCTGATTCATTTCAGCAAAATACAGTTTAGACATCATTAAGATGAGTCTAATTCAGGTAATGTGGAATATTAACCCTACACTGAACAGGTTTTATGTTGTTAAGGTTCGGAGCCCTGCTGTTGTCCTTTTCACAGAAGTAACTCCATTGCTGTGTTGTTCCATCGTTACACATTTACAAAGATGATTTAAAAAAAAAGGCACAGGTGTCATGACAATCACATACTATCATCACTCTCAACAATAAAAAGCTCCTCATTAGCTAAAAGTAGTTACAAAGTACACAGAAATATTTTTCTTAGCCCCGCCCTCTTTGGTCTTTATTGTAAAACAATTGGCCTCGCCTACTTAACGTTACAGCTGTGGGATGTGAATTTGTGATTGTGAACATTGTGTAGGCACATAAACTGCATACTGTAATCGCATCGTAGTAATAATAATAATAATAATAATAATAAAATCAACACATTTCATTGCAGGTTTTAGGTGAGATTCATGAAGGCCGCATGTGTCCAGCGTTAGACGGCGTTAGCCGAGATGAAGATGTAGATCCGTGCAAGGAAGGTGGTGAAGGTGCCCTGCCTCCACAGCTTCATCTCCACATCGAGCAGAAAGTCACGCGGCTGCGGGAGCTGGCGCTGCAGGTAGATGGCGCCAGTGTATGCATTCAGCTTCCGGGGGCTGAAGTATCCGTCTTCATTGCCGCTGGCGATGCGGATGATGACGTTGTCGCCGGTGTAGGCGGGAGACGGACCCATGCGGAAGATCAGCGCCGGGACGATGATGTTGGTCTGGAAGCTCAGCTGGTAGTACGTGATCCTCACCGGAGAGTTCTGGCACTCCACAGAGTTCAAGCAGCTGATTCGCTCACACCGGCTGCTCAGACGGAACACATCATGAAAATACCTAAAATACTCTATTATAGTCTTAGTGACTCAGATTAGACCTGAGTCAGATCATTCTGATTCAATTTAGATCAGATTTAGATTAGTCTATTTCTGTTTAGACCTAATTCAGACCAATGTGATCCAATTTAGACCAAATCCAGATCATTTTTTTTTTCCAGTTTAGACCAGATTTAAGTTTGATTCTATTTAGGCCTGATTCAGTTCAGGCAGCTTCTGTTTATACCTGCTTCAGTTCAGTGGGACTCGGATTAGATCTGACTCTGAGCCTGAGTGAGGAGGAACATACCTACAATTATTTATTTATTAAAGAATAACAGTTCCTGCTGTGACTTTACAGTTACAGGTTATAGCAGCTAGTAACAGTCACTGACCAGCATCTCGTGTGTGTGTGTGTGTGTGTGTGTGTGTGTGTGTGTGTGTGTGTGTGTGTGTGTGTGTGTGTGTGTGTGTTTCGTACATGTCTGCGACTCGGCGGTAGTTTGCCGGACAGCTGTAGGACAGACAGCGGAATCCACCGTGGATGTTGTAGCAGGTTTCCTCTGATGTGCAGTTGTGAGCTCCGAGTGAACACTCGTCTACATCTGAGACACACAGAGACAATGGCAGCTTTAACATCAGACTCATGAACTGAGATCAGACTGGAAACTGGCCAAAGATCCACAATGACATTCAGAAATGTATATCTAAACAATTTTAAATCTAACATTTTAAAGGAAAATTAATAAATTATTAATAGCAAATCTTAATGCTTTTATTTGTTCCACTTATTTTAAAAAGAACAGAATTAAGTGAATACACGTAAATTCATTACTTGGCATAATTTAGATCAGTTTAAATCAGTTTATACTTGATTCAGATTAGTTTAATTCATTTTAAACCTTATTCAGATCAGTCTAAATCAGTTTGGACCAGATTTGTGTTTTTGTTTAGACCTGATTCAGTTTAGTCCGATTAAATTTAGGCCTGATTCAGGTCAGCGTAAATCAGTTTAGACCTCATTAAAATGGGTCTGATTCAGTTTAGATAGGATTCAGTCCCACATGGTTTAGTTTGGACGTGATTCAGTTTGGTGTGGTACAGATTAGACTTGATTAATACCAGTATGGTTCAGATCATTACTTATTCAGTTTAGTTGTAGTCCGGATTAAATCTGATTCAGTTCAGTGTGGTTCAGATTAGACCTAATTCAGTTCAGTGTGGGTCAGATTAGACCTGATTGAGTTTGGTGTGGTTCGGATTAGACCTGATTGAGTTCGGTGTGGTTCAGATTAGACCTGATTGAGTTCAGAGTGGTTCAGATTAGACCTGATTGAGTTCAGAGTGGTTCAGATTAGACCTGATTGAGTTCAGTGTGGTTCAGATTAGACCTGATTGAGTTCAGAGTGGTTCAGTTTAGACCTGGTTGAGTTCAGAGTGGTTCAGATTAGACCTGATTGAGTTCAGAGTGGTTCAGATTAGACCTGATTGAGTTCAGAGTGGTTCAGATTAGACCTGATTGAGTTCAAAATGGGTCAGATTAGACCTGATTGAGTTCAGACTGGTTCAGATTAGACCTGATTGAGTTCAGAGTGGGTCGGATTAGACCTGATTGAGTTCAGAGTGGTTCAGATTAGACCTGATTGAGTTCAGTGTGGTTCAGATTAGACCTGATTGAGTTCAGAGTGGTTCGGATTAGACCTGATTGAGTTCATTGTGGTTCAGATTAGACCTGATTGAGTTCATTGTGGTTCGGATTAGACCTGATTGAGTTCAGAGTGAGTAGAAAATCAGCGCTATATTGAGTGTAAGGGTTCGGGGACCGAGGCAGGAGCGCTGGTTTGGAGCCATGCTGTATCCGTGTTCAGGACAAGCGCAGTTGTAGCTTCCGGGAACGTTAACACACTTGTAGGCACAGAGATGACCGACGCTCTGAGTGCATTCATCAACATCTGTACAGAGAACATGCACAAAACATCAAAATCAGGATAATGTCATTTATACAGCATTAAACAAAACATGTAGTTATTCTTTATTTAAAAAAAAAAAAAAACAAGGGTAATAAATAAAATCATGTTATAATGTTTATAGTGAAAAAAATACAATAATAATAATAATAATAATAATAATAATAATAATAATAATCAATAATAAGAATTCCCTCCCTTTATTTTAGCCTGACAGTTTATGCAGTTTATAATATTTTATTTCTAATATTTTTGAATACATGGTGTTATAGTGGTGTGTGCGTGTGTGTGTGTGTGCGTGTGTGTTACCTTCACAGGTGTGTGTGTCCTCGCGCAGGTAGTAGCCCTGTCTGCAGTAACACTGGTACGAGCCGTAGATGTTAACACACTCGTGACTGCACGGACTGCTCAAACACTCGTTCACGTCTGCATCACACATACACACACACACACACACACAAACACACACACACACACACACACACACACGAGCGCGCTCAGGAAGTGTTCCGAACTGAGTTGCAGGTTTCTAGATCAACAGAATCCATCATCCATCATGTCAGAGATTTAGAGCAGAAATTGCATTTCTATCTGACGCCTGCTAACACATGCTAGTGAACTTGGCTTTACACTGTAACCATGACAACAGCCTAGCTCATATAGCATATTCGAAATAAACAATTTACTTGGTTAAATGATGAATAAATCCTTATAATTTTTTCCCTTTCTTTAGAAGATCTGTTGTGGAAATCTGGCTTCTTTATTCTTCTCAAATGAATGAAAAACCTTAAATAAATCTTTATTCATTTTGCTGATCGAGATCCGAGTCAGTAAAATGATCCGATTCCACGACTCCTGGCTCGCCTCCTGGGCTGCGATCTGATTGGTTAAGAGATTTTAAAAAATAAATAAATAAATAAAAAACATGAGAACTCAAAAGAGATGATCTCACTTTTTTCTTTAAAAGTGTAAAGATGTCCGATCAGAGATTCTGATATTTCATTATTCGCATTTCTCTTTGGAAAATAAAAGAACTAGACTCAGCAGGAGTGTTTATCACGCCTGTGTTTTTTCTTCTGGTTTCCCGGAACACATCCCGGAACACATCCTTATCAGCCTGTACCTTCACAGTTCTTGCCATCACTGGATAAAGTGAATCCCGGGGTGCAGGAGCAGTGATACGAGCCTGGAGTGTTCTCACACGTCTGAGCACACAGTCTGCCCGAGTAACGCCAGCATTCGTTCACATCTACACAGAGAGAGAGAGAGAGAGAGAGAGAGAGAGACGGAGGAGAAGTTATTCTAGCTAGTCTAAACACTAAGCCGAGGCCTGATGCTGAGCCACAACAGTGTGAATCAGCACCTGAGATAAGAACGAAGAAAAACCTGTGGTTCTGCTCCTGATAACAATGTAAACACACACATCAAGCATAACATCACCTGAGGAACACATCAGAGAACATGAACAATCATGTAGAATTACAATCATGTAGCTCAGGAACATCTGTACACCTCTGTCTGTTGAACCCGATTCCATTTAGACTTAATTCAGTTCAGAAGGATTCAGTTTAGACTTGATCTGGTTCATTTCGGGTTGAACCTGATTTATTTTAGCGGTTCAGAATAAAATGCTATGCTAACAGCTTCATTTGCTGTTTTACACCATAAAAATGATTCCCATTTGAAAAATCCCTTGAATATTTTAAATAAAACTATAAAGAGTTCATATCTGAGATTTGAGCTCCAATTTTCACGTGTGCTCTTCACGTGATGCTACATGTGCACCTGCAGCATGCTAGCATGTCTCACCTACGCATGTCCTCCTGTACGAGTCGTACTGATAGCCTGGAGGACAGTCACAGCGGTATGTTCCAGGAAGGTTCTGACAGATCTGACCTTCTCCACAGCGATGCACTCTGCTTTCACACTCGTCAACATCTGCACATGATGGACAGGAGAGCATCAGCATGAGAAGATTCTACAGGTCAACTTATTTATTCATCTTTAATAATTAAAGTGATATTTTGTTTCCTCCTGGAGGTGTTTCCCCACAGATACGCTAATCCTGAAGATACCAGTCTGGAAGATTCTAGAAAAATAGATCTAATAGTATTTAGAGGGTTTTAACTGGCCGTTGGTCATAATTAGGAGTTAATTAGAAGCTAAATATGAATTAATTAAGAGTATAAACCCAGATTTAATTATGGGGTAATTAAAACTTAATTAATAATAAATTATTTGTTATTTGGGGAAAATTAAGAGTAAATTAGGATTAATTAATGATATATTGTGGGTTAATAAATACATGTATTTACACTTTTGCATACACACCTATAATATTATAATATAATATTGTATAAGATTTGAGGAATTTATTGCACACAATGAAATGAAAGTGTGACAGATTCTTATTTATTTAATAAATATGCAGATTAGTTGCTCGTTTTTTTTCCACTCGAAGCCACAGAGGGTGGGCACGGCCTGTTTTCTGTAAAACCTCTAATCCTGAGCAGGAGCTTATTGTGTGCTTTATCAGGACTTTTATACAGGTGTGTGTGTGTGTGTGTGTGTGTGTGTGTGTGTGTGTGTGTGTGTGTGTGTAAGAGCAGGAAACCACAGCTATGTAATACACACTGAAGGCTCTCAGAGTGTGTGTGTGTGTGTGTGTGTGTGTGTGTGTGTGTGTTGGGTGTGTATTACCGAGACACCTGGTGCCGTCAGGACTGGAGTGATAGCCTCTGCCACACAGGATGATCTTGCGCTGGCAGGTGTACGATCCGACCGTGTTGATGCAGTTAAACCCGGGACTGCAGGGCTGTGAGACGGTCCTACACTCATCAACGTCTGCACACACACACACACACACACACACACACACACACACACACACACACACACAGAGTAACACTCTTTATCTGGTTACAGTTACATTTAAAGATGGTGAGTGTATTTCTGATGATGAACACAGTGGACGCGGCTTCAGTACATTACAATCTATTATTAAAGATCTACTGATTAAAACTCTGAACAGTCGTCATTCAGATGAAACCCTGATCATCACCTCAGTGATATAAAAGATCAGCATTTGATCGGACGGATTTTCTCCTGCAGACGGGACGAGAAAAATCTCCGGATATTAATTCTTAATTCTCCAGCTGCTTTTCCTGCGCTCACACTTTTAGCTTTTTTATTTCATTTCTTCAGAACGAGATCAGGGGCTCACTGTCTCGACACGTCTCCCGGTTCCTGTCCCTGCGGGCTAATTCCTCCAGTTTACATAAAAATAGAGAGAGAGGGGGAGAGGGAGAGAGAGAAAGAGAGTGAGGGAGGGACAGAGAAAGAGAGAGAGAGAGAGAGAGAGAGAGAGAGAGAGAGAGAGAGAGAGAGAGAGAGAGAGAGAGAGAGAGAGAGATGTGTTTCTGCCACAACATTTGTTTACTAATTAATAAATTAATTGTTTTTCCCTCCTGTTAATTATAACCACAATCACATTTAAACCACAGGCTTCACCCCCAGACTTTAGGCCACACCCCTTTAAATGTCTAAATTACACCAAACTTTCCTGGTTCAACTTTTTTTCTTTTATTTAATGTTAAAAGGTATTGGTGTGTGGAATTTACACACACACACACACACACACACACACACACACACACACACACACACACACACACGCACACACTCACACACACACACACGTTCCTTGCACCATGCAAAACTAAAGCCATTAGCATCATTAGTCTTTTAGCACAGAGCCCAGACAGGTTATAACAGTCTGCAGACATGCACTTCTAAGTGGTTGTAACTGGTTATAACTGGTTGTAACTGCTTGTAAGTGGTTGTAAATGGTTATAAGTGGTTATAAGTGGTTGTAACTAGTTGTAACTGATTATAAGTGGGAAGTCGTACCCACGCAATGGCCCCGCGAGTCCGGAGCGAATCCTCCCAAACACCTGGGTCTGGACCTGCAGCTAAACGAGCCGGCCGTGTTGATGCAGTCAAACCCTGAGCCGCAGCTGTGAGCTCCCAGCGTGCACTCGTTCACATCTTCAAGAACGACAAGAAAACGTTTTTTACTAGAACTTCTGGTAACTGTGGAGTGAAACACAGGCTGAACTCTGGAGCTCAAACATACAGTAATAATGTTTGTTACTATATCTGACCACTAGGTGGCACTGTGAGCCAAAGATAAAACTCAAACATCAACTGCTGTACATATTTTTACACATAAAATGTATTTATTCTGTAAATTAAACAATTTAGTAAAATAGAGTTAGTAGGAAATTAGCCATTCTGATCATGCAAACATCACTGGAATTTGATAATAGTTTAGTGGTTAAAGCATTGGACTTCAGAACTGAAGGTTGTGAGCTCAAATCCCAGCCATGCACAGCTGCCAGTCCTGGGCCCCTGAGCAAGGCCCTTAACCCCATAGCTGTTCAGTTGTATGAAAGATGGATGTAAGAAAACTTCCAAAGAAGTTGGGACACTGAACAAATTGTGAATAAAAACAGAATGAATGATGTGGAAGTTTCAAATTTTAATATTTTATTCAGAATACAACATAGACGACATATCAAATGTTTAAACTGAGAAAATGTCTCATTTTAAGTGAAGAATAAGTTGATATTAAATTTCATGGCATGAACACATCTGAAAATAGTTGGGACAAGGCCGTGTCTCCACTGTGTGGCGTCCTCTCTTCTCTTTATAACAGTCTGCAAACATCTGGGGACTGAGGAGACAAGCTGCCCAAGTTTAGGAATAGGAATGTTGTCCCATTCTTGTCTAATACAGGCTTCTAGTTGCTCAACTGTCTCAGGTTTTCTTCTATCATCTTCCTCTTTATGATGCGCCAAATGTTTTCTCTGGGTGAAAGATCTGGACTGCAGACTGGACATTTCAGCACCCGGATTCTTCTTCTACACAGCCATGATGTTGTAATTAATGCAGTATGCTGTCTGGCATTATCATGTTGGAAAATGCAAGGTCTTCCCTGAAAGAGACGACGTCTGGATGGGAGCATATGTTGTTCTAGAACTTGGATATACCTTTCAGCATTGATGATGCCTTTCCAGATGTGCAGCTGCCCATGCCACACCCACTCATGCAACTCATACCATCAGAGATGCAGGCTTCTGAACTGAGCGCTGAGAACAACTTGGGTTGTCCTTGTCCTCTTTAGTCCGGATGACATGGCGTCCCATTTTTCCAAAAAGAACTTCAGATTTTGATTCGTCTGATTACAGAACAGTTTTCCACTTTGCCACAGTGCATTTTAAATGAGCCGTGGCCCAGAGAAAACGCCTGAGCTTCTGGATCATGTTTAGATACGGCTTCTTTTTTGACCTATAGAGTTTTAGTCGGCGATGGCGAATGGCACGGTGGATTGTGTTCACCGACAATGTTTTCTGGAAGTATTCCTGAGCCCATGTTGTGATTTCCATCACAGTAGCATTCCTGTATGTGATGCAGTGGCGTCTAAGGGCCTGAAGATCACAGGGTTTCAGATTCTCTGAATCTTTGGATGATATGATGCACTGTAGATAATAAGAACTTCAAACTCTTTGCAATTTTTCTCGAGAAACTCCTTTCTGATTTTGCTCCACTATTTCTCACCGCAGCATTGGGGAACTGGTGATCCTCTCCCCATCTTTACTTCTGAGAGACACTGCCATCTGCAAATTGCTCCTCCAGCTGTTCCTTATACTTTTCCGGCCTCTTATTGCTACCTGTCCCAACTTTTTTGGAATGTGTAGCTCTCATGAAATCCAAAATGAGCCAGTATTTGGCAGGACATTTCAAAATGTCTCACTTTCAACATTTGATATGTTTCTATATTCTATTGTGAATAAAATCTAAGTTTATGAGATTTGTAAATTATTGCATTTCTTTTTTATTCACAATTTGTACAGTGTCCCAACTTTATTGGAATCGGGTTTGTAAATATAAAATACTGTTTTTGAAATACTAAAGAAATCTCCAGTCTTTAGTTTCAATAAGTGTTTTTATTATAATATCCATAATATACTTTATATATTTACTGTAAAACTCAATATTGTATTTTTATACCCGTTGCACATACTGTATATAAAAGTCTCTTCTTTTTGCACTCTATATCATTTTGCACATATTTATAGAACTTTTTCATAAACACTGTATATAAGATCTCCATTGCGCTGTCCATGACCATCGTACTCACTGCATCTAATCACCTTTTCCTCTACTGTTCATTCAGATTCAGATTATTCATTCATCTGTCATTACATCTATCATATATATATATATATATATATATATATATATATATATATATAGAGAGAGAGAGAGAGAGAGAGAGAGAGAGAGAGAGAGAGAGAGAGTTATATAGTGTCTAAATGTTACTTTATACCTCCTCGAGATTAATTTATAATTAAGTATAAACATGTTTTAAACCTCACATAAGAATAATAAATAAATAAGAACAATAACGACTCATTTGGATCAGTTTTTAACTATTGTGTAAATAAATGTCTACAGATTACTGTAATAATCAGAACAGATAAATAAACAATAATGTACACTATGGTGTGTGTGTGTGCGTGTGTGTGTGTGTGTGTGTGTGTGTGTGTGTGTGTGTGTGTACCTTCACACGAGCGTCCATCAGGCATCAGAGAGAACCCTGGGAAACAGGAGCAGTGAGCTTGACCCTCCAACGGGTGGCAGCGCTGGGCACAGCGCCCGTTTCCTGCAGAATGGCATTGATTATTACAGGAAGAACTTCTCCATCCTGCTGAGAGGATAAACGAGTGATTTACAGCCACTAGTCTGCTCCTGTTCCAGCCCCCCCCCCCAACCTTCAACCTCAGAAAACATCTGTCTAACATCAGGGCATGGCAGAAATGGCAGAGAGAGAAAAGAAGGAGAGAGAGAGAGAGAGAGAGAGAGAGAGAAAGAAAGAGTATAATTAAAGAAAGAAAGGTAAGGGCAGAGAGAGAGAGATAGAGGAGAAAAGAAAAAGGAATAAAAGAGAGAGAGAGAGAGAGAGAGAGAGAGAGAGAGAGAGAAGGAAAAAACTAACCAGAAGGTTGTGAGTTTACAGTAAAAGAGTGCTGAATGAAAGGTGTGTAAAGTTGATAGAGGACAAGATGGAGTGATGTGCTGTGATAAAGGTGTACAGGTGATACCTTCACAAGGATCTAGAACAGCAGGAGGTGGAGGGCTGGTGGTGGTGGAGGTCGTTGTGGAGGTCATGGTGGTTGTTTCCACTGGTTTGGGGATCACACTAAAGACATCATCTGCTTCCAGTTGGCCTTCATCCTGATTGTCATCCTCTTCCTCCATCACTGCACACAGAAACGCTTCATTAACAAACCTTCTACCTGAACATGTACAACAGCGAGCAACTCATAAACCTGCTCCACTCTCACAGCTGCAGTTACACAGAACTATTCAAAACCTTCTGGCCAATCACAACCCAGAATTTGGTCGCCACGACGACGTCCTTTTCATCAATCGTTCATACAAAGAGACCTGTATGTCTTGGTTTACTCGCTCACTGTAGGCTAGTCCACCACCTAGCAAGACCAAGAGATACGACATGCTTATCAAAACGTTTTGAGACAGGCCTTAACCCTGGCAGTAGAACTTGACATTGAGAGTGTGGCCCCTGGGGCCGAATTCTCGATGCACAATGCAGCAAATGTAGAAAAAGATGATGAGCATGCACTCAGTTGATGCACTCGGAGATGATCTTCTCCACTGAATAGCAGACGTGGTAACACACGTGGTCAGAACAGCACCGGTTGCACGGCGATGTACACTGACTTATAGAGGTGCTCCCTGTGACTGTGCGAGCAGCCTCGTGTTGCCATCTGTTGGCCTGTTACAAAACTAGTCTCGAAACTTTTTGTTACCACGTGCTAATATAAACAAATAGCGCTGACTCATGCTTGAACTCTTTTTCTGTCAAGCTCCACATGCTCCTGAGATCCCAGAGATCCTGTCCTCTTCTGCTCTCTGGACCATTGTAATGCCCTGATGGAGTTCTCGTCACTTCACACTGAAGATGATCTACATGGAAGTATTAATGAGAATTCAATGGGCTACTTAGATGGATTAAATAATTCTCCACCTGTGAAGGTCAAACAAGACAGACTTCATGATCAAACGAGTTCCTTCATGAGTTCCTGCTTCCTCTGAACTGGTGGAGTTGGTGAAGCTGTTGGAGCTGATGAAGCTGATGGAGCTGGTGGAGCTGGTGGAGCTGATGGAGCTGATAGAGCTGATGGAGCTAACTGAGTAGGTGGAGCTGATGGAGTTGGTGGAGTTGGTGGAGCTGATGGAGCTGGTGGAGCTAATGAAGCTGATGGAGTTGGTGGGGCTGATGGAGCTAATGGAGCTCATGGAGCTGGGGGATTTTTCTTCTGTAACAGACTGAAAACATCAGAAACATTTGTTCTCTTTACAGCGCTTTCATTGGCCCAGAAGAGCACTGGGTTAAAATACAAATATAATAAAACGCTATGGTTCTACTTTCTGAAGCCACGTCTTCTGTGTCCCATTGCTGAGTAGCAGGGTTCTACAAAAACATCGAAAACAAGAAGACCAGAGGACTGCTGAGGGACGCCGTGGCACACGCTTACAATAATAATGCAAACGAAAACATTATTATTATTATTATTGGAGGAAACTGTGATGAGTCGCTCCAAATAAAGTCCCTCCAGTTTTACCTTAAAGCATGAGCATGAGGCAGAAACACTCTGTGTGTGTGTGTGTGTGTGTGTGTGTGTGTGTGTGTGTGTGTGTGTGTGTGTGAAACCTGGAGAAAGCTGCTTGTTTTTACTGCATGGCTCCAGTATTTGAAGCCTCTCTATAATTTCCTGTGAAGGTGTTTTTTCCTCTCTTTCCTGTTCAGACTCGTTCGGTTAAAGCACCGCTGCATCACCGAGCCGATTTCTTCACACAGGGCCAAAGCAACGGTGAAGTCCAGAGCAGACCAACGTCTCGCCAGAACGCTCTTCAAAAAAACTGAAGCAATCGTTTTTCTTGGAAAGCACTTGTGAAAAAGCAGTTCGGCATCACATCACGTTTTTACATTCGCACAGAGCCGAGCGAGGGAGAAGCACGAAACACCAACACCCAGAAATCTCCAGCCGATTTTATTCCCATCACTGTGTGAGTGAGTGTGAAAAAACTGTAGAAGGTTTCACAGGTTTATGTTCGAAATATCTAATGATGATCAAAAGTATTGGGACACTCGGCTTCTTCACCACGATGTGGTTCTTCTCCAAACTGTTACACAAATGTGTACACAAAATTGTATAGGACATCTCTGGATGCAAACCAGTTCCAGCATTACAATGTCCCTGTGCACAAATCCAGCTCCATAAAGATCTGCTTTCTATGGGTTGCAGTGAAAGATCTCCTGCTATAGGGATCCAACTCTACTGAACACCTTTGGGATGAATGTGAACTCTGACTGCACCTCACCTCCTCACCTTCTCACCTACATCACTATCTGATTTCACTCACACCCTTGTAGCTGAATAAATCTCTACAGAATCCAGTGGAACATCTCCCAGAGGAGTAGAGCTCATTATAACAGCACGTGGAGATTCAATGTGGAATTGGATGTTAAAAAAGAAGCACATAGAAATCTTGTGCTCAGAAGTCCACAAACTTTTGGACGGACGGACGGACAGACAGACAGACAGACAGACAGACAGACAGACAGACAGACAGACAGACAGACAGAGTTCAGGAGGAACATTGTATCATTTCACTGTGTACTGCATCAGCTATATATGGTTGAAATGACAATAAAAGCTTCTTGACTCTTAAAAGATAGATAGATAGATAGATAGATAGATAGATAGATAGATAGATAGATAGATAGATAGATAGATAGATAGATAGATAGATAGATAGATAGATAGATGGATGTACTGTGTCAGGAAGCTTTGGTATGTTGAAAAACTCTAATCAAAATAAAGCATGAACTGAAGATAAATATTCACACACACACACACACACACACACACACACACACACACACCGCTCCTTTCCTCACCTTCCTGCAGACACTGAATCCCATCCGGCTGCAGGACGAATCCAGGGAAACACACACACACGTACGATCCCTGTGTGTTGACACACTGATGATGACACAGCTGCCCGGCGTACACACGGCACTCATCCACATCCTCCACACCCTCCACCATGTTCTCCGTCTCGTCCACCTCCTCCAGAGAGAACGCCTGGTGCTCAGGACCTTCAGACACTAAACACAGCATTACAGCGTCATGCTTTTAGAAACAGTAAGGGTATAATGGAACAATGTTTATTGGAAACCATTAGGATGACAAAGTTGTATAGTGTATCCACCAGTTCTGGGTTTCCTTTGTTGTGTTTTTGTTTTATGTTGTATTGTTTGAAACTGTTTTAAAAGGTGAAAGGTCTAGACTGCAGACGGGTCAGTTCAGCACCCAGACGCTTCTACTACGAAGTCACGCTGGTGTAATAGATGCAGTATGCAGTAAGCATTGTCTTGCTGAAATCTACCAGGCCTTCCCCGAAAAAGACGTTTTCTGGATGAAAGCATTTGTTGCTGAATATAGCGTTCAGCATGGATGGAGTCTTTCCAGATGTATAAGCACTAATGCACCATCATACCATTAGAGATGCAGCTTTTTAACCAAGAGCTGAGAACAAGCCAGATGATCCCGCTCCTCTTTAGTCCAGAGGACGTGGTGTCCATGGTTTCCATAAAGAAATTCAAATTTCGATTCGTCTGACCACTGAACAGTTTTCCACTCTGCCTCAGTATGAGCTTTCACCCAGAGAGGATGGTGGTTTATACCCAATCATCTTACTATCCTTCTATTTAAACTAATGTTTCTGCAACTGGTTAATTTTAATAACCCACTTTTTCCACACTTTTGTTGTCCCGTCCCAACTTTTTCAAAACGTGTTGCAGCCATCAAATTCAAATGATCCTTATTTTTCCATAAAATGGCACATTTCCTCAGTTTACACGTTTGATATTTTTCTATGTTCTACTGTGAATAAAATATGAGTTTATGAGATTTGCAAATCATTACATTCTGTTTTTATGTACATTTCACCCAACTTGCGCGTTTAATAATGAACATTGTCTCAGAGCAGCTTTACACTGATAATGTGGTGATAAAAACAAATAAGTTTTTTATAAGTGTAAGTTTGTCCCTGATGAACAAGTCGGTGGAGACTGTGGTGAAGAAAAAAACTCCCTGAGATGCAAAAGGAAGAAACCTTGAGAGGAACCAGACCATCATTCTTCTTTAATTCTGTAATTATGGTTCTGATCCAGGAGGAAAATTTAAACCAAATGTAAACACTATGCCTTTTTCATAATCACACACACACACACACACACACACACACACACACACACACACACTTTACCATGCACCAGTGTGCGAGTGTGAGTGAACTGGAATGGGATCAGAAATCAGAGACAAAAACCTGACGGAGCTTCACAGATCACTGACACTGATACAACATTATTTATATACCACTGAACATCTAAATACAGAGATCTATAGCAGAAACCAGTGTTAGATAATGAGAAAGAAAGAAAGAAAGAAAGAAAGAAAGAAAGAAAGAAAGAAAGAAAGACAGAAAGACAGACAGACAGACAGACAGACAGACAGACAGACAGACAGACAGACAGACAGACAGATAGACAGATAGATAGATAGATAGATAGATAGATAGATAGATAGATAGATAGATAGATAAAGTGAAGAGAATGTAAATTGAAAGACAGAAATATCTAAAGATAAATAATAAAATTGGATATATATGTAAATTTTGTGAAATAAAATACCTCTCCTGGGTGGGCTGGTGGCTCGGGGGTGTGTCTTCTCCCTGACTGTGCTCTGATTGGCTGGGTGAATCCTCTCACAGCAGGTAAGGAGGGCGTGGCTACAGGTTTGACCCAAAGCTGGTGGAGGGTCACATGACTCTCGCTGTTCTCTCAGACGCAGACCCAGAGCACAGCACCTACAGCACTCCTGAACACACACAACACTACATTACCCACAATCCCCCACAAAAATGTAACTCACATTTGCTCGCTGTTAATTCAGTGTGTATTTATTTATTATTTATAATATACCACTACCAGTTAATTAGTTCATTATTACATATATACTTCAATAGAAAAAAAACACTGAGGATTTGGTTGAATTAAAAAAGAAAAGGTGACAATGCTAACCAAATCTGGAACCCCACCCAAAACTCCGCCCATAACTCCACCCACAAGGTCACAGCGAACAGAAACCTTCTCTGCATAATTGTTTCTGTTTTTGTATGCTGAATTAATGACATTTATTATAATTAAATACATTTGAAATAATTTGGAATATTTGTACTTATTAAACAGTTTCATGAGCATCGTTCTTCGGGGGATTATAAATGTTCTCCTTCTCTTCATTGCTGTCTTGTTTTCATCGCTGCGTTTTTTTGGCATCGGTGTGAAATGAGATTAATTCATCTCGTGAGAAACATGAGTCACTGAAAACTGAATCATCTGGCCATGCGTCTCTTGGAAACAGTGAGGAAGAGTCGAGGCGAGGACGGAAAGCATCTGGCACGAGTCCTCACGGTGGACTGACTGATGCTTTACCATGTCCACTCCCTCACTGAGCTGAGCATGAGCATGACTCGGCGTGAGCACACGAAGGAGATCACAATACTGTGAATGCACGAGTGTGGAGATGTGGCCCAAAGAGTCTCCGTTATTCCACTTATTCACTTCTCACAGTACCGTGACTCTACATTAACACAATGCTCCATCCAGGATCCTGTTTCATAAAGCTGGAGCAGGATAAAGCATGACGCTCTACTCACTGTAACAGCACTAACTTTCTTATAATACTCTCACTGTAACAGTACCCTCACCTGCTTAATACTCTCACCTGCTTAATACTCTCACTGTAACAGTGCCCTCACCTGCTTAATACTCTCACCTGCTTAATACTCACTGTAACAGTACTCTCACCTGCTTAATACTCTCACCTGCTTAATACTCTCACTGTAACAGTGCCCTCACCTGCTTAATACTCTCACTGTAACAGTGCCCTCACCTGCTTAATACTCTCACCTGCTTAATACTCTCACCTGCTTAATACTCTCACTGTAACAGTGCCCTCACCTGCTTAATACTCTCAACTACTTAATACTCTCACTGTAACAGTACTCTCACCTGCTTAATACTCTCACTGTAACAGTACTCTCACCTGCTTAATACTCTCACTGTAACAGTGCCCTCACCTGCTAAATACTCTTACTGTAACAGTGCCCTCACCTGCTTAATATTCTTACTGTAACAGTGCCCTCACCTGCTTAATACTCTCACTGTAACAGTGCCCTCACCTGCTTAATACTCTCACTGTAACAGTACTCTCACCTGCTTAATACTCTCACTGTAACAGTGCCCTCACCTGCTAAATACTCTTACTGTAACAGTGCCCTCACCTGCTTAATACTCTCACTGTAACAGTGCCCTCACCTGCTTACTCTCACTGTAACAGTGCCCTCACCTGTAATACTCTCACTGTAACAGTGCTCTCACCTGCTTAATACTCTCACTGTAACAGTACTCTCACCTTCTTAATACTCTCACTGTAACATTGCCCTCACCTGCTTAATATTCTCACCTGCTTAATACTCTCACTGTAACAGTACTCTCACCTGCTTAATACTCTCACTGTAACAGTGCCCTCACCTGCTAAATACTCTCACTGTAACAGTGCCCTCACCTGCTTAATACTCTCACTGTAACAGTGCCCTCACCTGCTTAATACTCTCACTGTAACAGTGCTCTCACCTGCTTAATACTCTCACTGTAACAGTACTCTCACCTGCTTAATACTCTCACTGTAACATTGCCCTCACCTGCTTAATACTCTCACCTGCTTAATACTCTCACTGTAACAGTACTCTCACCTGCCTAATACTCTCACCTGCTTAATGCTCTCACTGTAACAGTGCCCTCACCTGCTTAATACTCTCACTGTAACAGTACTCTCACCTGCTTAATACTCTCACTGTAACAGTGCCCTCACCTGCTAAATACTCGCACTGTAATAGTGCCCTCACCTGCTTAATATTCTCACTGTAACAGTACCCTCACCTGCTAAATACTCTCACTGTAACAGTACCCTCAGCTGCTAAATACTCTCACTGTAACAGTACTCTCACCTGCTTAATATTCTTACTGTAACAGTACCCTCACCTGCTTAATACTCTCACTATAACAGTACCCTCACCTGCTTAATACTCTCACTGTAACAGTACTCTCACCTGCTTAATATTCTTACTGTAACAGTACCCTCACCTGCTAAATACTCTCACTGTAACAGTACTCTCACCTGCTTAATATTCTCACTGTAACAGTGCCCTCACCTGCTTAATACTCTCACTGTAACAGTACCCTCACCTGCTTAATACTCTCACTGTAACAGTACCCTCACCTGCTTAATACTCTTACTGTAACAGTACCCTCACCTGCTTAATACTCTTACTGTAACAGTACTTTTACGGTATAAATACTGTAACTGTAGGAGGGGTAAATAGAGAAATTCCTCCAACAGGTAAGATAAACAGAGTACTGTTACCGTACCGAATACGAGTCACAGAGATCCACGTCGTCGCCTCCACAGTCACGTCCCCGTCTCGCCATGTTAATTCCAGACGAACACCGACTCTCTCTCAGGGAACTTAAACAGCACTGTCTCTCAACAGACCTAAGACACAGCAATCAACACCACACTCATACTCTTGAGTGGTCAGAAGTAAAGACTTTTATACGGACGTGATGTGATAAATACAGGTAAACATTACCGGCAGGTAGAACCCGATTCTGTCCTTATGGGTACCATGTTGTTGCAGTGTCCATGAGATGAAGCCCAGTTCTCCCCCGCCGCACAACACACACTAACCTCCCTGAAAGTGACTAGAGACACACACACACACACACACACACACATATACACACACGCAAAATGAGATAAAAATACATGTTCATATAATAATCAATGAGCATCTCTACACCTTCAGCTTCATTAAAATTCCCTGTGTAAAGAACCGCCCACATTTCCTCGTGCCATACACAAACGCTATTTTTGTTTATGCCGTTTATAGCTACGTAACAAAAGTCAGGAAACAAAGGCTCGATAAAGTTCACATCATAACACAAAACAGCCGTACACGATGAGTTACATGCAAATAAACAGGCTGGGGGGCGGAGCTTTATCAGGCTGATCTAAATTCAATAAATAAAACCTGAATATTATTTTTACACAATATAAATTCCTGACCTTTACTCATGAGTAAACTGAACGACCTCAGTGACCTTGGGATAAAAGTTAACGGAGATGAAATAACGTTTCGTGATGCCCACAGAATTCCACCACCCAGAATGAGACAAAAGCAGGAAGTGAAAAGTGAGTGTGTGTGGTGTTGTGGATCCACTGATAAGGTTCTATAATAATAGGAGATGGAAAACCTTTAAAATAATGAACACACACACACACACACACACACACACACACACACAAACACAGACACACACCAGCCTGGTCTCGAGCGCAGTGTGGTATTGCATCCATAGAGAATCTTTCACAGTGTATGGTCCTGTTTTACTGGATGTCCAGCATCCAGCATCCGTAAGCATGTTATGATGCACTTATAATGTGAGGAGGAGGCAGCTCAGTATTTGAAACACTGGTCTCTGGATCGGAAGGTAACAAGTTCAAATCCCAGAACCACTGCCAACGCAGCCCTTTAGTACAGCGCTTAGTTGTAAGTCGCTCTAGATAATGGCATCCGCCAAATGCTGTAAATTCTTCTTCTTCTTTCGGCTTCTCCCATTAGGGGGCGCCACAGTGGATCATCTTACTCCATATCCCCCTGTCCTCTACATCTGCCTCTTTCACACCAACTACCTGCATGTCTTCCCTCACCACATCCATAAACCTCCTCCTTGGTCTTCCTCTTTTCCTCCTTCCCGGTGTCTCCATCCTCAGCATTCTACTTCTGATATACCCCATGTTCCTCCTCTGCACATGTCCAAACCATCTTAATCTCACCTCCCTCACCTTGTCTCCAAAACGTCCTACATGCGCTGTCTATCTAATAAACTCTTTTCTAATCCTGTCCATCGTCATCACTCCCAACGAACATCTCAACATCCTCAGCTCTGCTACCTCCAGCTTCACCTCCTGTCTTCAACCTGTCCATCACCACTGCAAACAGGAAAGGGCTCAGAGCCGATCCTTGATGCAGTTCAACCTCCACTTTGAACCAGTCTGTCTTTCCTACTGCACGCTTCACTGCTGTCACACTGTCCTCCCACATGTCCTGCACCACCCTCACATACTTCTCTACTCTACTGTTGCTCACTGTCATCTCCCTTATTCTTAAAGTTCAGTACCAGCACACTCCTTCTTTATTCTTCAGGCATCTTCTCACCTTTCAAAATTCTGTTAAACAACTTGGTTAAAAACTCCACTGCATCTCTTCTAAACATCTCCATCGCTTCTACCGGTATGTCATCTGGTCCAACCGACTTTCCACTCTTCTTCTTCTTTCGGCTTCTCCCATTAGGGGCGCCACAGTGGATCATCTTACTCCATATCCCCTGTCCTCTACATCTGCCTCTTTCACACCAACTACCTGCATGTCTTCCCTCACCACATCCATAAACCTCCTCCTTGGTCTTCCTCTTTTCCTCCTTCCCGGTGTCTCCATCCTCAGCATTCTACTTCTGATATACCCCATGTTCCTCCTCTGCACATGTCCAAACCATCTTAATCTCACCTCCCTCACCTTGTCTCCAAAACGTCCTACATGCGCTGTCTATCTAATAAACTCTTTTCTAATCCTGTCCATCGTCATCACTCCCAACGAACATCTCAACATCCTCAGCTCTGCTACCTCCAGCTTCACCTCCTGTCTTCAACCTGTCCATCACCACTGCAAACAGGAAAGGGCTCAGAGCCGATCCTTGATGCAGTTCAACCTCCACTTTGAACCAGTCTGTCTTTCCTACTGCACGCTTCACTGCTGTCACACTGTCCTCCTACATGTCCTGCACCACCCTCACATACTTCTCTACTCTACTGTTGCTCACTGTCATCTCCCTTATTCTTAAAGTTCAGTACCAGCACACTCCTTCTTTATTCTTCAGGCATCTTCTCACCTTTCAAAATTCTGTTAAACAACTTGGTTAAAAACTCCACTGCATCTCTTCTAAACATCTCCATCGCTTCTACCGGTATGTCATCTGGTCCAACCGACTTTCCACTCTTCATCCTCTTAATCTCTGCTCTCACTTCCTCCTTACTAATCCTATCCACTTCCTGCTTCACATCTCCACACCATCCAACCTTCTCTCTCTCTCATTTTCCTCATTCATCAGCTGCTCAAAATACTCCCTCCACCTTCTCAACACACTCTCCTCACTAGTCAACACATATCCATCTCCATCCTTTATTGCTCTAACTTGCAGCACATCCTTCCCAGCTCGGTTCCTCTGCCTGGCCAATCGCTACAAATCCTTTTCTCCTTCCTTAGTGTCCAACTTCTCCTACAGCTCCTCATATGCCTTTTCCTTGTCTTTCACCACATCCCTCTTTACCTGCTGCTGCATCTCCTTGTTCTCCTGCCTACTTTTCTCATCACTCTGTCGATCCCAATTCTGTTTCTCCAACTTCTTTCTCCTTCTGCTCTCCTGTACTTCCTCATTCCACCATGTCTCTTTGTCATCCTTTCTATTTCCAGATGTTACACCAAGAACCTTTCTAACTGTCTCCCTCATCACTCCTGCAGTAGTTCCCCAATCATCCAGCACCTCTTCACCACCACCGAGCCCCTGTCTGACCTCCTCCCTGAACCTCACACAACAGTCTTCCTCCTTCAGTTTCCACCATCTTATTCTTCTTTCAGTCCTCACACTCCTCCTCTTCTTCACCTCCAAAACCATCCTACAGACCACCATCTGATGCTGTCTAGCTACACTGTCCCCCGCCAACACCTTACAGTCTCCAATCTTCTTCAGGTTGCATCTCCTACATAGAATAGAAGAAGAAGAATTAGAATCACCAAGCTTTCATTTCTAGGTTCACTCTCCACCACTTCATCTAACTCACTCCAGAATCTTTCCTTCTCCTCCATCTCACAGTCCATTTGTGGAGTAAAGGCACTGATGACACTAATCATCACCCCTACGGTCAGAAACTCTCTTCACCTTCACTAAACTCTTACTGTAATAAATGCTGGAAATGTAATTAATTTAGGCAACACAATACACGAGTTTCATTCTAAATCATTAATCCAGTTTATTTAGTGTTTACACTGCGCTCCACTTTACTGAATTTATTGAAAAATACAAAGGAATTCGTATTTAAAGAGGCCACCAGATAAGATTCCAGCACACAGGAGAGCTCTTCTACAAAGCTAATGACTAGGGAGGTGAGCTCAGGGGTAAGACTCTGGATCAGGAGGTTACAAGTTCAAATCCCAGCACCACCAAGAGACAACTGCTGGGCCCCTGAGCAAGGCCCTAACTGCTCAGTTGTAAGTTGCTCTAGATAGGGGCTTCTGCCAAACAGCATAAATGTAATTAGATGTAACTAAAGACCCTTAAATAGACAAGAAACTCTCAATGGTTCTCTAAGGGTTCTTTGGATAATTAAAGGGTCTTTGCTTCCAACAATCAGATTCTGCTTGAACCCCTTCCTAAACAGGTTCACCTTCATATAATGTATAACAGCAC
>NC_060899.1:770000-812500 GCF_014805685.1 Silurus meridionalis | reverse complement strand
CCACACAACACTACACACACACTACACAACTCAACAACACTACACAACAACACCACACTACACACTACACACACAACACTACACTACACAACAACACTACACAACACTACACACAACAACACTACACTACACTACACAACACTACACTACACACACAACACTACACTACACACACTACACTACACTACAACACTACACAACAATACAACACTACACTACACACAACACTACACAACACTACACAACAACACTACACAACACTACACAACAACACTACACAACAACACTACACTACACAACAACACAACACTACACAACAACACTACACAACACAACAACACTACAACAACACTACACTACAAAACACAACAACCCTACACTACAAAACACAACAACACTACACAACAATACAACACTACACTACACAACACAACTTGGTCTGTAACTAATGATTATTTTGATAATCGATTAATTCGGATGATTTTTTCTTTGATTTCTCTGATGTTTTTGTTAATTGGATGTTTTGTTAATTATATTGATATAAAACCCTAATTAAAGCTATTCATATATAAAAATGTTTCTTTGTTGTGTTTAATATAAAATGCTTTTATTGACCTGGATGACTTTAGGACACACACTTTTTCCTGCTGCAGGTTGACCCTGTACTGTTTACCATTTCCCACACGTGTGTGTTCTTACCGTCACACTGACGTCAGCAGCTCCTACAACCAATTATACATCATTATCAACACTACACATTACAACAGTACACTACACAACACATTACACTACAACTCAACACTACTACAGTGAGAAGAGAAGAGAAGAGAAGAGAAGAGAAGAGAAGAGAAGAGAAGAGAAGAGAAGAGAAGAGAAGAGAAGAGAAAAGGAATCTTCTACAATGCCCTTCTCTGTATCTCCTACATCTCCGCTGAAGATCAGATCAGTCGTTATGCGATGCAGCTTCAGATATTAAGACTTGCTGGACTCACCACTCTCTGCGTCGGATGTTAGCTGGAGGTCGTTTCTCTCCAGGTGGTATCTCCCCAGGGTTTGAGGCTGGTTATGATCTTCGTGTTCCCTCACATTCATCGGTGCTAAGGTTGTGGAGATGAAGTGCACTTCAGGAAAGGTGTTGAGTTCTGGGATGGTGTTTTGGAGGTTCCTGTGATCTTCTGGAATTGTCTCAGTTCTCCTGATATCGTCTGTAGTATTGGGTCTGGTTTCTATTAGAGGAACCTGAGTGTGTCCAACAACGCTTTCAGAGAGCTTCTCAGAAGACTCTTCTTTAGCCGTAGTAGAGTACGCAGAGTCTTCAGTTCCTTCTTCAGTAGATTCGGCTTCATACGTACCCAGAGTCTCTCTGAGTTCCTTCCTGGTGTCTTCATGAGCTTGAGGAGCTGCAGGAGATGGAGTGATATCATCTGGATTCGCGGTGGCTTCTGAGAAATAGTTATAATCGTCACTGTCCTCCATCTGTGACGTGTTGTCAGGGTAAATCGGTACTGAGTTACTGGGAAAGGTGTTGCTTTCACTGATGGTATCTTCAGCGGTTTTGAAGATCTCTAGGTCATTCTTCTCTCCCTCAGGCTTGTTGGTTGCTTCTGAGAAGCAATCAGGAATCACTGAGCACATCAGGTCACCTCCGTCATTGGGGCAGTGACACACCTGACAGGGGTCCATGTGGAACGAGTGGCCTGCTTCGTGTTTCTGGTGGTTGTAGACGCAGCCGAGACGCAGGCAGTGAGGACACGTTTCGGTTGAGTCGGAAAACTCGATGCAGTGAGGAGAAACATCAGGACACGGGATGAAGCGACAGCTGATCCTGCCTCCGCCAGCCGGACACATGCACTCCGTACTGCCCGAGTCCACCAGGTACGACTCTCCTTCCGGAACCTTCCCCTTTTTAAAGCCAGCGCTGATGCAGTCGTAATACTGATAACCTTCACAAGTGCAGCCTCGCTGCAGACATGTGGAACAGCAGGCTCCGCCCTCCAGCACCTCCTCAATGCAGTGCTCCAAACCTGGACAGTCCACTCCAGTGCAGTCCTTCTGCCCCAGACACGTCTGTAGAAGCACAAGAGCACAAGAGACGGTCCATTTCACCCAAACTCGCTTCATTCTCTCAGTCCTGAATCTCAAACGTCTCAGAGCACGTTCCTGCACCTGGAATCAGAAGAAAACGTCATAACGTCTTAATGCACACCTACCAGATCTGGATTCTGATTGGTCAGCATGAATTTTCTCTATATACACCGAGCGTGTAGTTTAAGTGTAAGTAAACCAAACGTCTGTTGGTGAACACGTGACCCGTGTTCGTGACGTGAAACGTGTGCAAACACTGATAGAAACATGTGCTGGAGGTTTCATATACTCATTGAATGACAGCGTGTCAGTGTGTGTGTGTGTGTGTGTGTGTGTGTGTGTGTGTGTATGTGTGTGTGTTAGAGAAAACGTACTAAAACTCACCCTCGAGGCTTTGACACGTTACAGCCTCCAACATCACCTCACTCACACACACACAGAAACACACGCACATGCACGTTGACACAGACACAGACACACACAGACACACACAGACACACACAGACACACACAGACACACACAGACACAGAAACACACGCACATGCACGCATACACACACAGAGACAAACACACAGAAACATACAGAAACACTGATAGATAGATAGATAGATAGATAGATAGATAGATAGATAGATAGATAGATAGATAGATAGATAGATAGATATTCGAGTGTAGTTAATTTTATTGTAAGATTAAATAAGTTTTACAGCTAAAAATTCGAATCAGATTTTAATCCATGAATCTTATAAATCCTTCATGGAGTAAGATGAGATGTTTTATTTTCTCTATTCTAAAGTTTAGAATCACTGAATAGAGAAAATAAAACATCTTATCTTACTTATTTAAAGAAAAGAAAAGAAAAGAAAAGAAAAGAAAAGAAAAGAAAAGAAAAGAATAGAAAAGAAAAAAAAAAGAAGAAAAGGATGTGGTGTGAAGATGAAACTCTACAGGTACCGGTTCCTGAATACCGCCGCGTCATCCGGATTCCTAAATATCACAATTTGGACCTTTCAGATGATTTCCCTCTCCCTCACTGCTGCTCCTTAAATCCCAACCCGACAAACACCAACAACTCCAACAACTCAAACTACACCAACTACACCAACAACTCCAACTACACTTACCTGCGTGTGATCAGGGATGAGTGACTTCCGAATCTGCGCTCCTCTGATTACTGAAGAGGCTCAGAGCAGGGACGCGCTCTCTGTAACACACACACACACACACACACACACACACACACACACACATCAGCGACTCTTTCAAACAGAATCAACTCCAGAAAGCGATTCCGGTTTAAAGCATGAAACTGATCCGATTCTTTTGATTCACTGATTCGTAATGACTCATTAGAGTCACAGTCACACGGGTTTCTCGTCACTGTACTTCTGCATTCTGATTGGCCAGGAGGTGTTTATTAGTTATGATTGTTATTGTTATTATATTGTATATATTGTATATTGTAACATGTTCGTTTGAATACGTTATCGTTTCTATAGCAACATACGGAAGGAGTCTCCAGTATTAGTTGCAGGTTCACGTTTTCAGAAATCATCAGGACAGTGGAGCTTCTATTTTTACATAATGTGTGTGTGTGTGTGTGTTGTGTGTGTGTGTGTGTGTGTCCATGTGGGTGTGTTTGTGTGTGTGTGTGTGCGTGTGTGGCATGTGTGTGTGCGTGTGTGGTGTGTGTGTGTGTGTGTGTTGTGTGAGTGTGTTTGTGTGTGGTGTGTGTGTGTGTGTGTGTGTGTGTGTGTGTGTGTGTGTGTGTGTGTGGTCTCTGTGCTTGTGCGTGTGCATGTGTGCATGTGTGTGTGTGCGTGTGTGTGTGTGTGCGTGCGTGTGCATGTGTGTGTGTGTGTGTGTGTGTGTGTGTGTGTGTGTGTGTGTTGACTGTATGGAATTCCTGGTGTGTGATAAACGTTGTGACTTCTGCGTGCCACGCTGCAGGACTGTTCCTCGCTCCAGGGGGAAATATTTGAATAAAATGAGATAACAGGGCTCCAGAGGTTTGACCAGATGTGGCTTCTAAAAGCTTCTCAGATCTTCTTTACCTGATTTCTTAAAACATTTGTGCTGCTGCTGCTGTGCGAAGTCACTCATAAATGTAACATTTATTATTGAATCTTCTACAACACGATCACATACTAACTCCAATAAATGCACACACACACACACACACACACACACACACACACACACACACACACACTGAGTTCTCCAAGGGTTCTTCAGTTTTCCCTCTGTAGAACACCAAACGAGTGTTTCCTGACTGCAACCCAATGTTCAGGAAAGAGTTCAAGAGTTCGTCAAAGGTTCTTTAAAGGATTGAGGACATTTACCCCTTCAGTTTCCCTCCTGTGAAAAAAATGCTCTTGGTACTTGGTACATTCTAAGAGATAATTCTTCAAAGGTTCCTTGAGGGTTCCTCGAATGGAGTTCATAACATCCTTAAAGAGTTCTTCTAGGAGTAATTTCTGATTTTTGCTAGAACTCCATAGGACTGTTCCTTCTAATGTTGGAACCCTTAAAGGTTCTATGTAGAACTTTACTTCAGTGTTTCATTATTATATTATGGGGTGTCCATACATTTACATGACCAGCACAATGTCACTGCTACGACAAAACTTTTTAAGTTCTGGGTAAACTCACTCTTATTCAAAACAGGGTGCTCCAAGGTTCTTTGAGGGTTCTTTGGATAAACAAGGCCTCCTAAAAGGTTTTCCACCGTGTTATAGTGAAGAAACAGTGTCGATGCTGTAGGTCCCAGATGAAGGGAAATGACAGGAAGTAGTTTTTTTCTCATGAAGAGATAATGATGTGTGGTTGTGCTTCAGGGAAAAGAAGAACATCAACCACAGGGTTTAGGAAAATCCTGACATTACAGAGCAGCGATCTGCTCATGACCTGGAGTTAGGAAATAAAAAGATTTAATTAAAAAGGACAGGTGAGAACAGGTGATATACGGGTAGCTTCAGAAGCATCAGGAAGTAAAGCTGGGACATCAGCCCACAGCATCCTGGACATCTTCTAGAAATAAGGACATACAGGTTACATTTCTTTAGGTCAGCTTCTTTTGTCCCATAATATGAGCAAATAATCTCTGAAAAAACAGAAAGCTATTGGAAGAAAGAACATGTTTCCTATTTTGTCTGATGTGCTTTCAGATACTTCTAGAAGATTATGCAATGTTCTGTGGACATTCTCTTTGTTTCTCACCGCCAGGTTTCATCTGGATTATGATAAAAATATGGATTTTTGTTCAAACCTCCATTAATGGTTTAAACTTTAAGTTTGGATGGAAAATCTGTCTTGTTTTAATTCTTCTGATCTTGAGAATTCACGCTGTTTGTGTAAAACTTTTTTACTTTGGAATTGCATCATGAATTTACAAAAAACATGTCATGCTGGAGGCTCATGCTGAAAAAACATGTGAGATAGAGATGAGATGAGATGAGATGAGATAAGATGCAAACATGTAAACATGCGGCTCAATGGAATGAAGCCTTCATTACACCAAGCGTAAGGCATGGTGGTGGTTGCACCATACTGAAGTAATACTTTCTAGAGCTGCTGGGGAGATAAGGATGGATGGATGTATGTATGGTTGTATGTATGGATGGACGGATGGATTGGTGGATGTATGGATGGACAGATGGACAGATAGATGGATGGATGGGTGGATGGATGGACTCACTCACACACCCACTTTGTTTGTAATTGTATGTCAAAATAAAGTTCTGACTCTGGAGACTCCTTTCATAAATCTAACACTGATTAAAGGTGAGTTAAGGTGTGGTGGTGATTTAAAGTGGTTACACTGGTGTTTCTGGATCAGATGTTAGAACAGATTTGAAAAACATGAGCCAGAACCATTGAAGGTTTCTTATCAAGTTTTAAATCCATGTTCTAGTGGACCGTGAACTGAAGAACAGAAGAGCTCTGTTATTCCACTAGGGGGCGAAATACAGCATTAAACTCAACTAAATTTGAAACGGTAACATGGGTTTCTGTACCACTGCTCTTCTGATGATGATAAACATATCTTCTCAATATGAGACAGCCTACCTACAGCAGATTAAAAACCTGGAGAGATGGTGTCAGGGGAACAATCTTCTCCTGAACGTCAGTAAGATGAGAGTGGACTTTAGATTAAGGAACTTTAAACTACCCTCTCAGGTGCCTCAGGCTTTCTACACTTGCACCTTCGAAAGCATTCTGACGGGTAGCATCACTTCCTGGTTCGGGAACAGCACCATGCAGGACAGGCGAGGCCTCCAGAGGGTGGTGAGGTCAGCTGAACGTACCATCTGCACGGAGCTCCCTGACCAGCAGGACATCTACAGCACGTGGTGCCAGACCAGGGCCAGGAAGATTGTGAAGGACCTCAGCCATCCTAGCAATTAACTATTGTCTTTGTTACGTTCAGGGAAACGCTTCGGGCTCCTTGAAAGCGAACACAGAGAGAATGAGGAGAAGCTTCTTCCCGCAGGCCATTCGGAGTTTAAACCAGGAAACACCCAGGATCTAAAAACTGAACATCTCTCTCCATCGACACTCATTTTACTTTTTTGCACTATTATGACACTTTAACTCTGAATTGCACTTCACAGTGTTACTTTACACCACACCACGCTGCACAGTGTCACTTTATACCACACCACACTGCACAGTGTCACTTTATACCACACCACACTGCACAGTGTCACTTTATAACACACCACACTGCACAGTGTCACTTTATACCACACCACACTGCACAGTGTCACTTTATAACACACCATACTGCACAGTGTCACTTTATACCACACCACACTGCACAGTGTCACTTTATAACACACCACACTGCACAGTGTCACTTTATAACACACCATACTGCACAGTGTCACTTTATAACACACCACACTGCACAGTGTCACTTTATAACACACCACACTGCACAGTGTCACTTTATAACACACCACACTGCACAGTGTCACTTTATAACACACCACACTGCACAGTGTCACTTTATAACACACCACACTGCACAGTGTCACTTTATAACACACCACACTGCACAGTGTCACTTTATACCACACCACACTGCACAGTGTCACTTTATAACACACCACACTGCACAGTGTCACTTTATAACACACCATACTGCACAGTGTCACTTTATAACACACCATACTGCACAGTGTCACTTTATAACACACCACACTGCACAGTGTCGCTTTATAACACACCACACTGCACAGTGTCACTTTATAACACACCACACTGCACAGTGTCACTTTATAACACACCACACTGCACAGTGTCACTTTATACCACACCACACTGCACAGTGTCACTTTATACCGCAACACACTGCACAGTGTCACTTTATAACACACCACACTGCACAGTGTCACTTTATACCACACCACACTGCACATGGACACTTTATACCACACCACACTGCACAGTGTCACTTCATCCCACACCACACTGCACAGTGTCACTTCATATTACACCACACTGCACCATGTCACTTTATATCACACCACACTGCACATGGACACTTTATACCACACCACACTGCACATGTCACTTTATATCACACCACACTGCACAGTGTTACTTTATACCACACCACACTGCACATAAACACTTTATACCACACCACACTGCACAGTGTTACTTTATACCACACTGCACATAGACACTTTATACCACACCACACTGCACATGGACACTTTATACCACACCACACTGCACATAAACACTTTATACCACACCACACTGCACATGGACACTTTATACCACACCACACTGCACATGGACACTTTATACCACACCACACTGCACAGTGTCACTTCATCCCACACCACACTGCACAGTGTCACTTCATATTACACCACACTGCACCATGTCACTTTATATCACACCACACTGCACAGTGCCACTTTATACCACACCACACTGCACATGGACACTTTATTCCACACCACACTGCACAGTGTTACTTTATACCACACCACACTGCACATAAACACTTTATACCACACCACACTGCACATGGACACTTTATACCACACTGCACAGTGTTACTTTATACCACACTGCACAGTGTCACTTTATACAACACCACACTGCACAGTGTTACTTTATACCACACTGCACAGTGTCACTTTATACCACACCACACTGCACATAGACACTTTATACCACACCACACTGCACAGTGTCACTTCAAATTACACCACACTGCACATTGACACTTTATACCACACCACACTGCACATGGACACTTTATACCACACCACACTGCACATGGACACTTTATACCACACCACACTGCACAGTGTCACTTCATATTACACCACACTGCACAGTGTCACTTTATAACACACCACACTGCACAGTGTCACTTTATACCACAACACACTGCACATGGACACTTTATACACACCACACTGCACAGTGTCACTTTATACCACACTGCACAGTGTCACTTTATACCACACACACTGCACAGTGTCACTTTATACCACACCACACTGCACATGGACACTTTATACCACACCACACTGCACATGGACACTTTAAAGACAATCACTAAATCACTTTAATTTGTACTGTTAGTATCTGCCACACTCCTTCATATATTTTCATATATTTTCTATAGTTCATACTTTTTAATTTATCTACTTATATTAATTTTTTTATCCTTATATTCTATTTCTTTTTCATGCCTAAATGTCGGACGGTCGAATAAAACATACTTATATATACATTCGTACTCTGTATGTATGTGTATGTGACAAATAAAAATTGAACTTGAACTTCTCCTTCCCTCCATCACACACCTGATCCTGGCATGTCAGATAGATATCTCATCACAGATATCAGCTCATCATCTGAAGCTTAATACCAGCAGAACTTGTGCTGCTGTCAAGATCTCATGATCTCCATAAACCCCTAATTTCACCTGCTGTCACTGCATTGCAACTGTAGGAGAACCCATGGACAATCAACCATACTTTTCTTCATACATTGTTAATCTAATTCTTCATATACATTTCTCTTTAATTGTATTGCAGTTCACCTTATCAGCAGCAGGGGGCCTCAAACATCACACAGCCTACAGGCTTTTATGCTAATAACCTCTTTATATTTACATTTACGGCATTGGGCAGACGCACTTATTCAGAGGGCCTTACAGTTATCTCAGTTATACAGCTGAGCAATTGATGGTTAAGGGCCTTGCTCAGGGGCCCAAAGGTGGCAGCTTGGCGGTGCTTGGATATGAACCCATGACTCAGAAGTCTGATATCTCATCCGCTGATCTCCAACTTCCCATAACCTGAAGGCTGTGATTTCATTTCCCAGGATAACAGATGTTAAACGTTATTTTACTATAAACAAATTATGTGTGTCATTTAATCACTGCATCTGTTTTTGTTCCCGTCTATTAGATTACAGTACAAATACAGTGTAATGACTTTTACTGGCCTCAATACAAGTACTGCAAACAATAAATATAATCATTGACAATATTTTTTCTTTTTATAGGATAATATTAGTAAATCTGGATTATTAAAAATAGGGTTATTCTAATAAATAATTCTACAACATTGTGAAACATGGCAAGCGTCAAATAATCTGCATGAACCAATAGAAAAAAATATAGTATATACAGTATATTGGTTGTATAGTGTTTAGTGTATTATTTTAAATTGTTGTGGTTAATTCTTCTGTGTTTTTATTGTATCTAATGCGTCCTTGGGTGTCATTTAATGTGCCCATAAAAAATATTATTATTATTATTATTATTAATAATAATAATAATAATAATAATAATAATAACAATAATAATAAGTGTCAAAGTTGTAAAGTCACCATTCTTCTTCTTCTTTTTTATTATTATTAATAGTAGCAATAATAATAATACTACTATTACTACTACTAATAATAATAATAGTAAAAGTTCTTTTTCACCAACTGTGTATATAAAAAAGGTTAAAAAGTGCTTTAAACACGTATTTTAGGCAGTTATTGATAAAAAACTGACAGTTTAGAGATTCTTTCAGACAAATATGAATAGTTTTTAATGTTATTAATTTTCATGAATATCTTAACACACTTTAATCACATGTTAATAAAAGGAACATTCGTGAAAACCTCAATCCAGAAATGTCTCATGATTAAATAATGAATATAAAAGAAATATAAATAATGAATTCAGTATTTTCCTGATGTTGTTTATTCGACATGATACCATTTATTATAAACATCTTAAAATCAGCTCATATTTAATAAAAACACAAGCAGAAAGTGAAAGTTTTTGTCCTTCAGTGAAGTGAAAGAGAACATTTTGAGGGCAGTAAATAAACCGGTTTGAGAAATAAAACTCTCTGTCTTTTAGGCAGGAAAACCGGAAGTCTTTGGAGTCCCGTGTGAGCCGTGTATCAAATCACTTCCTGTTCCGGTATAGGGCGCTCTGAAGGGCGCACGAGCAGGGTCAGTTTCACACATCACGAAGGCTGTAGGCGACGTGTTGGGATGCGGCGGCGGTTTGAATGACAGCCTACATTTCCCAGGATGCACCGCGGCCGCGTCCTGTGGTGGGCAGGCGTACCAATGGCGGGTATTTCCACGCGACTTCTGTGGTGAAGAAGAGCGACGGGCAGCGCGCGCGCGTGTTTTACTTTATTAAGATTAACCAGGTAATAAAACTCGCTCTCGTGGGTAGTTAAGTGTGTGTGTGTGTGTGCGCGCGCGCACGTGCCGTGTGAATAACGTTGCGAGAGAGCGGCCGTTAGAAGGCTGCGCGCGTGCACGAGGTGTAACTATAAAACTTAATTGTTTTAAATAATTCGTTTATTGTTTATTTGTATGTATTGTATAACTGTATATATTTGTTTTCCTCTCCCGGGGCTGCAGGTCAGTGAAGCGGATCTTCTGAGTGATTCCTCCTCCTCCGGCTGAATTGAATGAACGGGCACCTGATGGAAGAACTCTACTTCCGGTGTGTGTTCCTACTGCTGCTCCTGACTTCCGGTTGCACGTTTAAAAGCCAGGCGGCAAAACTCAACATCCCTAAAGTCCTGCTCCCTCTGGCCAGGAGCACCAGGATCAACTTCACCCTGGAGGCTACAGAAGGCTGCTACAGATGGTAAACCGGAAGTGACGTGTATAAATCATTCATAATTTAAAACACAAGACAAAGATAAACCTCTGTATCACCTCAATGTTTTATAATGTTCTCTAACATCCACCTCACATCATCTCGCATCCACCTCACTTTATCTCGCATCCACCTCACATCATCTCGCATCCACCTCACTTTCTCACATCCACCTCACTTTCTCACATCATCTCGCATCCACCTCACATCATCTCGCATCCACCTCACATCATCTCGCATCCACCTCACTTTCTCACATCCATCTCGCATCCACCTCACATCCATCTCGCATCCACCTCACATCATCTCGCATCCACCTCACATCATCTCGCATCCACCTCACTTTCTCACATCCATCTCACTTTCTCACATCCATCTCATCCACCTCACATCATCTCGCATCCACCTCACATCATCTCGCATCCACCTCACTTTCTCACATCCATCTCACTTTCTCACATCCATCTCGCATCCACCTCACATCATCTCGCATCCACCTCACATCATCTCGCATCCACCTCACTTTCTCACATCCATCTCGCATCCACCTCACATCATCTGCATCCACCTCACATCATCTCGCATCCACCTCACATCATCTCGCATCCACCTCACTTTCTCACATCCACCTCACTTTCTCACATCCATCTCGCATCCACCTCACATCATCTCGCATCCACCTCACATCATCTCGCATCCACCTCACTTTCTCACATCCATCTCGCATCCACCTCACTTCATCTCGCATCCACCTCACATCATCTCGCATCCACCTTACTTCATCTCACATCCACCTCACATCCACCTCACATCATCTCATATCCACCTCACTTCATCTCACATCAAAATTGGTTGGAGATGTTTCTGTGTTTTGTGAAGTTCTTATTGTCTTCTTATAGCTGCTGCAGCTTTATCAGACCGGATTCTACTGCAATATCAGTACATTGTTTGTGTGTGTGTGTGTGTGTGTGTGTGTGTGTGTGTGTGTGTGTGTGCGCGCGTGTGCGCAGGTCGTCGAACAGACCCGAGGTGGCGAGTGTTGAGTCTGTAGATGTGGAGGAGAATCAATGTTCTCAGAAAGCCATACTGCAGGCTCGTTCCACTCAGCTCTCTCGTCTCACCAGCATCATTCTAGCAGAGGACGTGGGTGAGGAACACGAGTGTGTGTGTGAAGGTGTAGTCCAGGTTGATTTGGATCAGAAGTGTAGATCCTGAAACCTTCTGGTGTGTTCCAGTGACGGGGCAGGTGCTGCGCTGCGACGCCATCGTGGACGTCATTAACGAGATTCAGATCGTCTCCACCACACGGGAGCTCCACCTGGAGGACTCACCCCTGGAGCTGATGATCCACGCGCTGGATTCAGAGGGTGGGGGCACTAACTTTTACACACAGACACATACACACACATCATGGATCATTACAGCACAGAGAAAATTTATTTGTTTACTAAATATATAAAAATGTTCTTTCCAGTCAAATGTAACAAATTTTTTATTTTTGTTTAATTAAAATTTTTCTGTTTATATAAATAATTAACTCGAAGCAGCTGCAATAATATTGTACAATAATCTAATTCTTAAATTAAATAAATAATTGACATTTAAAAAAAATTATATTTATAAAAAAAAACGTATGAAGTATTTTTTTAATAAAACATAAAGATGTTCTGTTTTTAATAATAATATAAAAAAACTTAAATTTTTTTTCTTTGTAATTTTTGACCAATTTTTTTTTTGTATTAAAATTTTTTAAAATATTAAACTGAATAATTTTTTTTTATCGGTTGATTAGTAATTAAAAGGGCTTGTGAGTATCGTGATGTGATATTTGGGTCGTATCGTTCAACCCTGCAGTGACGTTTTCGCTCTGATGTTTTATTGTGTAATGATTAGAGTTGTGTGTTTGTGCAGGAAACACGTTCAGTACTTTGGCTGGTCTGGTGTTTGACTGGAGCCTCGTAAAGGGCACAGAGACGACTTCACTCCCCGATTCCTACAGCTCCTTACGGTAACTAACACACACACACACACACACACACACACACACACACACACACACACACAGTGTTTATCATTCATTTAAAATGCATTCATGTGACTGATGCTACTCGTTCCCTCTCAGAGTGCTGAAGTTCTCCGATTCGACCTACACACCTCCTACGTACATCTCAGACATGGAGCGAGTGGGGAAGCAGGGAGACATCATCCTGGTATCTGGGATTAAAACTGGCCACGCAAAACTCAAAGCTAAAATCCAAGAGCCTCTGTACACGGTACACCACTTCTCCTGAACCTCAGCACTTCTTCTGGAGAGCTCACACTACATCGTTCCTCTAAATTATTCATTTTCATCAAAAAAAAGGTCAAAATAATCGTGTGCAATGAGTCTATAGTGAATATTAATGAGTTTATCACTCATTATTGTGTTTTTAATGACTGTTTTTAAGTCTGTAGTGAGTATTAATGAGTCAGTAATGAATATTAATGTGTACACTTAATATTAATTCTAAACACCAACCAGTGAGACAGCAATTAATAAGAACAAGTCTATGAATATTAACAAGCCCATAATGAGTGTGTGTGAAAGAGTGTACAGCTCACATTATTCTGTCTATATTGACTGTTATTGAGTCTCTAAATATTTTAAATTTAAATAATATCAGGGAGTATATAGTGGAATATTAATTAGCTTACAATAAATATTAATGATTTTGTAATTAACATTATTGAGTTTTTAATAACTACCAGTGAATCAACTATGAATATTAATAAGTTAATAGTAAAACGTATGTGTATTGTTAATATTTCCTCTAAAGGAGCACGGCAAGATAACACTTAATATTATCGAGTCTCATGAATATTAATGTTAATGAGTTTACAACTCACTATTGAGTCTATTTAATGTTAATAAGGTTATAATGACCACCTATGAGTCAATTATGAATATTAATGAGCTTGTAATGAATAATACTGAGGCTATAATATCGCCTCATATTGGATAAAAAATGGGCTGAAATTAAATAGTTGAATTTTGTGATATAAACACCTTCTGATGTGACCCTGATGTTCTACAGCATGTCGGAGCTGCCGAGGTGCGACTGCTGATTCTGGAGAACATTCTCCTGAGCCCTGCCTACGATGTCTACCTACTTGCCGGAACCTCCATCAAGTACAAAGTTCAGAAAATCCGGCAAGGAAAGATCACAGGTCTGTGTGGAATCCTGTAGATGAGATGGAGGGTGTGTTCCATGTTTGCTGATTTTTGATGTTTGGTTTGGTTCGCGTCTCAGAGCTCTCTATGCCGTGTGATCAGTATGAGCTCCAGCTGAAGAACAGCGTGGTGGCTCCTGGAGTAAACGTGAACTCTGCAGTGGCTGAGCTCGATCCCAGCACCTCGACGGTCTTTGCTCTTCAGCACGGACACACAAACATTGTCTTGGATCACAAGAGTATCCTTCACATCTCGCACACATGCTCTTTTTTCTGCTCAGATATTAACAGAAATCCTCCAAATCTTTCAAAACAGTAATTATGTGTGCGATCTGCTCTTTGTCCCAATGAAAATCACATGAATATGAATATATTAATGGGTCTAATAAATATAAACGATCTATAATTAATATGAATGACTATGTTAATGAGTTTGATATTGCGTTGATAGTCTTAATGAGTCCGTATTAAATATTAATGAGTTTGTAATGCATTTATGAGTTTATAACTCATATTATTGGGTCTCCATATTAAATAATGCATCATTATTTTCTATGTGCGTGTGTTTTCGACATTTCATAGCGATTTAATAATAATACATTTAAATATTTAGATTTTTAAACATTAAATAGATTTAATCTCATTTAATTTCAGTTGTAGCTGAAAAAAAAGTGTGTTTTTTGTATAGTTTGTGTCAGAATATTTGAGTAAGGCAGTGTGTAGGTGTTGATGAGACACGCTGATGGTTGAACCTTGACTCAGTGTTGAGCTCTGGGGATGAAGGGAGCATCTCGACTTCCAAACAGCACACTGTACGTGGTGGAACCTGGATACCTGGGTTAGTATCTCACACACACACACACACACTGTTCAAATGTCCTATTTGGTAGATAAATGAACGTAATCTTAAAACCTCCTGTTTTTAATTTAAAGTTCTACATAAAAAGAACATCTTTCTCAGCACTGCTCCTGTGTCTATTAGATCCTAAATCGAATAATTCTTGCTTAGAATTTCAGCATCTGTTTATTTCTAAATGAATTCAATTCATTTATCTGTAAATGTTTTTTAAAAATTTAAACAATTTGACTTATTATTCCAGAAGATTCTTTTTTATAAATAATGTAACATACCAAATTACACAAATATCTCCTGATGGTTTTTATTTATTTCTCGGTGTAATTTTTGACTTTGCTGTGTCAGTGTTTAAGATAAACCCTGGAGAACGTTGGGTTCTGGAGACTGGAAGAACCTATGAGATCTTCATTGAAGTTTTTGACAAGTCCAGCAACAAGATTTATCTCTCTGATGTTAGTACACTTGATCATTTGGGTTCTAAAGGATAAAAAAACATTCCTTTAAATGAAATGGATGTTTTACACTTGTGTGTTCTAACAGAACGTCCGGATAGAACCCACCTTTCCTAAAGAGTTCTTCGAGGTTCTGGAGTCGTCCCTGAACGGATCATACCATCATGTTAAAGCAGTGAAGAATGGACAGACGCTCATTGAGGGGATGCTGAGGGCCGTTGTGGATAAGGTGTGTGTGTGTGTGCGTGTGTGTGCGTGTGTGTGTGTGTGTGTGTGTGTGTGTGTGTGTGTGTGTGTGTGTTAAGTGGTTTTCTCAGTATGACCGTGTTTTTACCTGCTCCGTTCACTTCCTGTTTTAAAAGAGAGGAATCGAACACACACTTCCTGTCCCAGTAAGAAACGAACAGGACGTGGAAATCTACAACCCCATCGTCCTCAATCCCGCCATCCTCACATTCCCATGGCAACCGAAAGAAGGGGCGTATCAGTACACTATTAAGGTACTTTTTTATTCATAAAAAATTCCAGCTCATTCCAGTCTGGTGCAGGTCTTCAACCTCGTCCCTCACGTCCTGTAGCAGCTCTTTGTTCTCACCCATGGTGGTGGAGAGGTTTGAATGGAAGAGGTTGATTCTGTGACTGGTGTTTTTTTTTTTTTTTTAAGGATTTTTATATTCTGTCTTTTTCTGTTAAAATACATCAAACATAAAAATCTAGACTGTTAATTTCTTTATAAGGGGCAATTTTTAAAATGATTATAATAATTCCCCACTGTATTTACTCTCATGAAGTGTTATAATGAATGTATTTACTCTAAAAACAAAAGGAAAAACAATTAGAAATAATTTAAAGAATATTGAATAATTAAATACATTAGGGCTAAAAGTGTTTTTAAATAGGAATTCATGCATTTATCATAAAAACAAACACTTTTATTAATATTATATATTAAAAATATAAGTACATATTATAGCACCAATAATATCGATATTTTAAACAAATTAACATATACTTTTATACTTAATAATTTCTTCTTTTAAAATTGAAAATTATTTGCTAAAAGATATTAAAAAAACGTTGTTGCCCAATAAAAATAATTTTTAGTATTAAAACATAGTACTTTATTTTGATATTCATGAAAGCTTATTTATTTAATTGTATCTATATAAAAATAATTTTTAAATATTTTGTGTGGATATTTATTTTATATTATTAAAAAAATTTACTTTTTAATATTTAGAAACCTACACACCGCTAATACTTATTAGAAATAAGTTTATAAATCTTTCTTTTAATTAATTTTTTTATTATTTATTTGAATACGTTTGAAAGTGTTAACAAATGAAATCGAGGTATTTGCTACTGGTGTTTTATTTGCATCTCTTTTAACTTAAAATGGTAATTTGAGATTTTAATATGGTTGATATTTAGAATTAATTTTTAAATATAAATGATATTTTCTCTATGGTCCAGGCGAAGGGAGGAAGCGGAAACTTCAGCTGGTCGTCCTCGAACGCGGCTGTCGCTACGGTTACGGTGAAGGGCGTGATGACGACGGTGCGTGACATCGGCGCGAGTACGGTGTTCGCTTACGACCTACGGAACCCTCTACATTACGGAGAGATGAAGGTGAGAACAAAAAATCACATCACAGAAACCGAAACTTCATGACGTGCATGACCTCATTAAATCTGCATATATGTGCATAATATAATTACACTAATTATCTGTTGTTTATGTTCAGGATAAAGTGTTTATTTTAAACTATACAAAGAAAAACATCAGAAAGTGCAAGTTTTAATGAATGTACAGAATAATTTATATAAATAATTTATATAGATACATTTTTATTCATGTAGAATTGTTTATTGAGAGACTGCAATTTAATTAAATATTTATTTTTGTTTATTACATGATTTCTATTAATTTTATTTTACTATTAATTATTATTCTTTTTTTTTCACATTGTAAAGCACCTCAAGCTGCATTACATTTATGAAATGTGTTCTGTCTGTCTATTTATTTATTTATTTATTTATTTATTTATTTATTTATTTATTTATTGATACTGGAAGGAGCCTCCAGTGTCAGCACTGTGTTACCAGTCAGAGGTAAAGCTGTAAGAGTACAGAGTAGTTTACACTCGTGTGTGTGTGTGTGTGTGTGTGTGTGTGTGTGTGTGTGTGTGTGTGTGGTAGGTGTACGTGATCGAGCCGGTGAGGATGGAATTTGCTCCGTGTGTGGTGGAGGCTCAGGTGAACCTGGGTCTGGAGCTTCCACTGCGTATCTTTGGCCAGCTGAGCTCCGAGGAGGGTGAGAAGGTCACGCTGAGTGACTGCTCACACTTTGAGTTGCAGGTGCAGATGGAAAATCAAGGCGTGTTCCAGCTCCAGCAGGGTGAGACACACACACACACACACACACACACCGGTCTGAACACGTAATAAATAAAACTAAAACACTCGGTGCTGTTAACGAGGGGGGGCACGAACTTTTGCACTTCTCTGCATATTCGCATTAGGATGGATATATGATGACTGTATGATAGTGTAAAGCTTAATGTGTGTGTGTGTGTGTGTGTGTGTGTGTGGGCAGGGCGTTTACCCCCGGGTCAGCAGCACTGCAGTGGTGTGCGTGTGCAGGCCGTATCTCCAGGTTACACAAACCTGCTGGTCAGTTACACACACGGAAATGTTCACCTGAGCGCCAAGATCACCATCGCAGCATACCCACCTCTCAGAGTGAGTCCTGCTACTACATACGGGCACGCAGGCGCACACACACACACACACACACATTCTCACATTGAAATATCCCCCTCCTTCCACTCCAGGCTGTAGATCCCGTCTCCGTTGCTCTTGTCACTCTCGGCTCCTCTAAAGACATGCTGTTTGAAGGCGGCCCGAAGCCCTGGATCCTCGAACCTTCTAAGTTTTTCAGGAACCTGACGGCCGAGGATCCGACCAGTGTGACGCTCACGCTAACAGGCCCTGCGTCACGCAACTACTTCACTCACAACATCAGAGCGACGTGCCGTGTCCTCGGGGAACAGGTGAGGAATCTTTACCTTGTTTCTTGAGGTTAGGGGTTTGTGTGTGTGTGTGTGTGTGTGTGTGTGTGTGTGTGTGTGTGTGTGTGTGTGTGTGTGTGTGTGTGTGTGTGTGTACTGATGTATTTCCCGCGTGTCTCCAGGTGTTAGCGGTGACTGTAGGGAATCGGCCGACGCTGACTAACCCGTTCCCGGCAGTGGAACCAGCAGTGGTGAAGTTTGTTTGCGCTCCTCCATCACGCCTTGCACTCGTCCCCGTCTACACCAACGCCCAGCTGGACCTGTCCTGTCCCCTGCTGCAGCACAACAAACAAGTGGTACACTCGTCCTTCTGTCTCTTCTTTTTACTCCTCCATCACAGGAGCACCGCTGGTTTAATGTCCCTTATCTCTCATCCTGTCCCCCATCCTGTCCTCCCTGTCCTCTGTCCTACCCTCCTTATCCTGTCCTCAGTGTCCTACCCTTCTTATCTTCTCCCTGTCTCCCCTGTTCTACCCTTCTTATCCTGTCCTTCTTGCTCTACCCTTTTTATTCTGTCTTACCTGTCCCTCTGTCCCCTCTGTCCTACACTTATTCTGTCCTTTGTCCTGTTTTTAGTTTTGTCCCTCCTGTCCTGACCTCTTTGTCTAGATTTCTCTGTCTTGTGTCTCCTGTCCTGATCTCGCTTGTCATGTCTTTTCTGTCCTGTATTTTTTTTCTTCTCATATCGCTCTTGTGTCCTCTTCTCCTTCTGTTTTTTTGTCTTTCAATATTTCTTATTCCATTTTCTTTTTTTAACTTGTTACTCGTCCCTCAGGTTCCCGTGTCTAATTATCGGAACCCAGAGTTGGACGTGGCGGTGTTTGACCGACAGGGCAGGAAGTTTGATAACTTCAGCTCCCTGAGTGTAACGTGGGAGACGTCCAGAGCCGCGCTGGCGAGCATCGAGTCCAACAAACCCATGGAGCTGTACATCACTGTGGAGAGCAACACCGAACAGAAGAAACTCCACGGTACCACGGGTTCTTTTCTTCTTTCTTTCTCTCATTCTTTCTCTTTTTTTGCCACTGTTTTCTGTAGCATGTATGTTAAAGCGCACGTTTTTCACTTGCAGGACGGCAGACGGTGTTTGTTCATCACGAGTCGGGCGTGGCAGCAATCACCGTCAGTGCACTGGGGTACCAGACGTCTCATCTTGAGAAAGCAGCTGTTCTACCAGGGGTAAGTTTCTTTTCTCTCTTTCTCTCTCTCTCTCTCTCTCTCTCTCTCTCTCTCTCTCTCTCTCTCTCTCTTTTTCTTACTCATGCACGCACACACACACACACACTGCACCTTTCATAACAAGGTTTCGTTTCCTGTAAAGATGAGAGGGTGTGTGTGTGTGTGTGTGTGTGTGTGTGTGTGTGTGTGTGTGCGTGCGTGTGCATGTGGGTTGTTTTGTCACTGCAGACACGCGATCAGACCTCATTGGTTGCTATTGGCAACGGTTAAAACAAATAAAAACAAATTGAGGACGTTAGTTTTCATAAAGCTGCACAGAGTCACGCCACACACACAAACTGGAAAATACCCATCGCTACATTTCTACTGCTTTATAACACAGTTATAACTCTCTAATGACCCCTTCATACCCACTGTTCTGTCCCCAACCTGCTTTATTCAGCAGGAGAACTAATCTTTTTTTACTTCTCTTTAGTGAACAGGAAGTGGTTTTAGACTGGGCTGAATTAATTCATCTCTCTCTCTCTCTCTCTCTCTCTCTCTCTCTCTCTCTCTCTCTCTCTCTCTCAGTTTGAGTCTCTGACGGTGGTCTCTGCTACATTGGACCTCCTGTTGGTTGAAGATGTGACTGTGACCCCTCAGTCAGTCTCTATTTATAACCACCCTGATGTGAGGGTAAGTTTTCCACACCATTCAACACCACCTTCTGATCTCCCGTCTCAGTGCTCACACATGCGCTCATACTCATCCTACATTCCTTGTGTCAGGTGCTCCTGCATGTCTCTCGCTGCCCCTCTGTGCCTCTCGCTATCCAATCTTGCTGCCCCTGTGCACCCCTCAGTGCCCCTGTGTGCCCCTCTGTGCCTCTTGCTGCCCCCATGTGTACTTTGCTTCCACTCTGTGCCTATTTGTTGGCCCTATGTGCCTCTCACTGCCCCTCTGTGTCCCTTTATGCCCTGTGCATCATTCAGCGCCCAGTTCTTTTTCAGCAGTCCATGTAATACTTTATTATTTTTTATAGTGAATCATTCCTTTATTTAATTTCTGTAAAATCTCTTACTTTAGTTCTTTATTCTCCTGTTCTTTTTTTTGTTTCTTTAATTAAATACAGAATCAGAGTTTTAATGCCAGGTATCTCTGCACTTATAAGGACTTTGTTTTGGTGACAAAAGCAACATCACAGATAATAAAATAGGAAAGATATGAATAAAAAAGTGGTATTGCACATATTTTATAAATAAATCTGTATTGCACAATGGGGAGAGCATTTACCTGTTCATGAGGTGGATTGCCTTGGAGAAGAAGCTTCTCTTGTGCTTGGCTCTCCTGGTGTTCAGTGCTCTGGAGATGGTTAGGATGTGAGATCCAGAGTGACTTTCAGAGTCATGATTTTGATGAATCTTCTATAAACGTCTGTTGAATGCATTAATAAATGAATGAATGGTTTTGTTGTGCGTCAGGCCGAGCTCGTGCTGAGAGAAGGCTCAGGCTATTTCTTCGTGAACACGAGCATCCGTGGAATCGCTGACGTGGTGTTTCAGGAGTCTCGGGGAATCGCTGAGGTGGGCTGATCCCAGAACACCTGGGCTCTTAAACACAAACAACTCATAGACCTTTAATGAAGTTTCTACAGAGGTTCCTTACATGCTTCTAACATCTTCCAGGTAGTTCCAGCGCATGCGGGTGTCCTCCAGGTGATGGTTCACGACCTCTGCTTGACCTTCCCCGCCCCTGCCACAGCCACGGTCCATGTGTCTGACATCCTGGAGGTTTACGTGCGTGTGGTGGATAAGGTGAGGAGGAGAGCTGGTACTGATCTTCACAAGGTGTGGGATCTTCTGAACTCTAGTGTTCCTGGAATGTTTTTAGATGACCCTCATTAGAGGTCAACTGATCACCTGTGGAAAAACTATTGGTGTGGATTTTTGCAGATAGTTACAGCATCGTGTTACTGTGGTTACCATAGTTACTAGCTGTAAAAAATTAATCGGTAAAACCTATGAATCGATCGACCTCTAGAGCTCACTTTTAATCTAAAATCCTCTAAACAGCTTCTTGTTTCTACTCTAAACCAGGCATGGAGTCCAGGTGAAGATTATCAACATCCACACACACACACACGCACACACACACTTCAGATGTTAATTAAGAACTAAAAAATGTATTAGTTGTTATTATTAATTATTGTTTAATTGACTGGAAATGGTTCGTGATGGTTTACGTTATATTTTGAATACTTTATTGATGTAACTGCATTGTTAGGTGGAGATCGAGAAGTCCGTCAGAGCTTACGTTCGAGTTTTGGACGACACCAAAAAGCCGTTTCTTGCCAAATATTTCTCTAATATGAATCTGAAACTGAAAGCTGCATCATCCCTCGTGTCTCTGCAGTGAGTAGAAATAATTTACGTCCCGTTTTATAATAATGTGTTTTACATTTTTAGCTATTTATATGGAAATAACTATTTTCTAACAGACCTTTATTGGAGTACTCTGAGAAGGACACGGCTACGTTCCTGGTCAAAGGTCTGATGATCGGACAGACGAGTATCTCCGCTTTCGTGACTGATAAAAACGGGAGAACCATCTCATCTGTACCGCAGCAAATCGAAGTAAAGTCTTTCACAGCTTTATAGATTTTACACCAGTTAATGTACCGCAGTGTTGACTGTGTGTGTGTGTGTGTGTGTGTGTGTGTGTGTGTGTGTGTGTGTGTGTGTGTGTGTGTGTGTGTGTTTAGGTCTTCCCACCTTTCAGGCTGCTCCCAAGAAAAGTCACGCTGATTATCGGGGCAGTGATGCAGGTCAGAGCATCTGGTTTTTTTTTCACATTTGTTCTGCAAATGTTCACTTTTCTAACAACCGAAAACAAACCGTTTTTCAGATCACATCAGAAGGAGGTCCACAGCCTCAATCCAACATCCAGTTCTCCTTAAGCGACTCGAACATCGCCTCCGTTAACAACATCGGTCTGGTTCGGGGCGTCGCCGTGGGCAACATGACCGTCACCGGAGTCGTACAAGCCGTCGATACGGAAAGCGGCAAACTGGTGGTGATCTCGCAGGTAACACGTCTCGTCAGCATTTACTCACCACTTCCTGCACGTATCTTCACACTTACTTACACACGTTCACGCTCTTGGTGTTTCAGGATCAGGTGGAGGTGGAGGTGGTGCAGCTGAAAGGCATCCGAATCAGCGCACCCATCACCAGGATGAAGACGGGAACCATGGTAACCCCAGTCCTCTACTCACTTCCCTAAAATATTACACCTTTATTATTCTTGTTTGTTCAGCACCGATATATAAGGTTTAATTCGCAATAGAAATCGTTTAATTTGCATATGCACGCTTTTAGGGGGCGTGTCCCAATTAACACACACTAATTATTAATTGTTCAGTTGTTGATTAACATTTCACCATATTTACCAAATATATTTCAAACAGTGACAAAAAATCTTTTCTCCCAAGAAACTTTAAAACAGCTAAAGGATTTCACAATCTTTTACCCCCTTAATATTTCCAGGTTCATGAATATGCATGAATATGTAAATCTCGCAGGTCTCCTACTGTAACATGAAAATCAGTTTCAGCTGCAGATAAGCAGGAACTCTTTTTTTCGTAACTTCAATCATGATTGGTCCAAAATAGTGTCACAAATTGAGCTCATATCATAGCCCCGTCTCTAAATCAGTGATCAATCAGGCTGGTTATTAAACAGGAACGAATGCTGTGATTTACTATAATGAGCAGATTGATGAATATTTGTATGTTTTTGCATATTTAATAGGAGTAAATTGTACAAATGAAGGCCATAATTAAATGTATTTATTCATGATAAGTTTGCGGAGTGTGATTAAGATATTTTGTGATGGTGATCTGCTGTAGATGCCTGTGTATGTGATGGGTCTGACGAGCAGCGTGACTCCGTTCTCCTTCGGTAACGCTCTTCCAGGACTGACGTTCCACTGGAGTGTAACTAAGAGAGACATCCTGGACGTCCACACTCGCCATTCTGAGGTGGGTGAAAAAAATCAGCACAAAAAGTGAGTCTCGTTGCCCCTTTATTAGCAAATTAGATACAAATGTTAAGGTGTTTAACAACGTCCTACCTTAGTGAAGGGCTACACGGCGTCCGCCAGGCGAGGCATCAAAGCGATTCATTATCTTATCCAAATCTACGTCAATGACCAGTAAGTACTGTGATGTCTGAGAGACTCTCCTGCCTCACTGGGTTTCATATTTTATATACAAAAAAACACAATCAAGAGCAGGACTTTATTCAAGCTATTCATAATTTGCATAATCCTGAACTTTTTACTGTCTAATGATGGAAATTAAATTACTGCTTCAAATGGTGATGCGGTTTAGCGCGCACTTTTTTTCCCAGATCTTACATCCAGATTTTAAGCTCACAGCAGGAATTCTCCTCTTCTGAGTGACACTTGACTCAGTTTCCTGTCTTCCATCAGCAATATCTGTTTAGATATCCAGCTTCACCATTTCATCAGATCGATCATCTAGTTTTCTCGAATTTTCAAACCAACAACGATAAATAATGCACAAAATAGATGCAACCTATTGCTTAATCCACTGCCAGAGACTCGAAACATCTCTGAATCATGAATCACTTTTCTATCAAATGAGGCAAAGATCTAAATCACAGAGGGTCTAAACTCCTGTTTCTCTGTGTTTAGTGAAAAATCCTGACTCTTTTCGACCTTTTCTCATCTCCCTCAGGCCTCCGTTAAACTTTCTGCTGAGCACAGCTTTGCCATGAGCGTGTCTGGCCGCAGTAAAGGACGCACTGGACTGAAGGTGGTGGTACGAGCGACCGTTCCAGAAGCTGGGCATCTGTGGGGCAACAAGCTGGAGCTCAGTGATGAAATTCAGATCCAGGTATGGAATACACCAGAGAGTGGTTCAGTGTTTAGTTTTACATGTACAAGGAGAAAAGATGTCACACAGTGTTCTCCGGTCTTTATCTCAGAGCTTCAGGTTCTGTTTTTTTTTCTTTCAGGTTTATGAGAAATTGCAGCTGCTGAATCCTGAAGTTCAGACAGAGGAGATTTTGATGTCACCAAACTCTTTATTGAAACTTCAAACCAACCGGTAAGTTCCGGTAGTGTTGCGTCATGTGTACGGAGAACAGAAGAGGTTTCACACAATGGTTTGAGGTATAACACTGTTTCTCCATGTTCAGGGATGGAGTGGGTTCTGTGTTGTATCGGGTTCTAGACTGTCCTGATAAAGCGCCTCTTATCCACGTGGATGATAACGGCCATCTCACGTCAGGCTCTCTGACGGGCATGGCGTCGTTACAGATCACCGCTCAGGAGAGCTTCGGGGTCAATCAGACCATCATCCTGGCTGTGAAGGTAACACCTATGTTCTACCTGGTGGTAATGTTGGACTCAGAGGGGTGATGGTAGATCCAAACTAGGATCATAATTCATGTAGGATTTAAAGTGCTGTCTGAAGCTTTTACATGGGGTTTGATGATGTCGGTGGAAGTGGAGGTGTTTGGGCTCATGTTGATGGTGGTGTGTGCAGGTGGTGACCGTGTCGTACCTGAGGCTGAGTACCAGTTCAGTTTTCTACAACACAGAGACTCTTTCAGCCTTCCCTCTCGGCTCTGTCCTCACCTTCTCCGTCCACTTCCATGACAGCACCGGTGAAGCTCTACACAGCCACAACTCCCAGCTCACCTTCTCCACCAACAGGTACCACCACCATTTACCTCTGACTACCTTTTACCCCCTCTTACCTCTTACCCCTCTTACCTCTTACATCTTACTACCTCTTACATCAGGGGTGTCAAACTCAGGCCCGCGAGATCATATTAAATGTGTATTAGTGCTGGCCCGCCAGTATATAGCGCATACACCGCTAATACTACAAATCCCAGAATGCTCCGCTAATACTACAAATCCCAGAATGCTATGTTAGTGCGTTGGCGCATCAGTCGAGACCGCTGAAAAACTCCGTGCTGAAAGACTGCGTACTCAGCGCTGAATTTACCCGCCGATTTAGTGACTTTGAAGCCCAGAAATGCAGAATTGAACTACTCAGTAATCCGTTTGTGGTTGACTTGGAAAGCGCACCAACCTCCAAATGGAGCTGATTGAACTCCAGTGTAGAGACACGCTCAAGTGGTAAGTGGTTATTCCACTTGTCAGGCCGCCACTGTAAATAAGAACCTGTTCTTAATGACTTGCCTGTAAAAATAAAGGTTAAACAAACAAACAAGTGAAAGTAGGACTCTGTGTGTGCTGCACAGTTTCCATGTTTCCTCCCCGACACACTGCACAACTCCTTGCCCAAGCTGCTCAAATCCTCTCTGTGTTCACCAGCACATATCTGTGTGTGTAACTGTTCTCTTTAATGAAGATGAACAATGATGCTCAGCTCAGAGTCTAACCCCAGACATGATGCTTAGCTCAGAGTCTAAACCCAGACATGGTGCTCAGCTCAGAGACTAAACCCAGACATGATGCTCAGCTCAGAGTAAACCCCAGACATGATGCTCAGCTCAGAGCCTAAACCCAGACATGATGCTCAGCTCAGAGACTAAACCCAGACATGATGCTCAGCTCAGACTAAACCCAGACATGATGCTCAGCTCAGAGCTAAACCCAGACATGATGCTCAGCTCAGAGCTAAACCCAGACATGATGCTCAGCTCAGAGACTAAACCCAGACATGATGCTCAGCTCAGAGTCTAAACCCAGACATGATGCTCAGCTCAGAGTCTAAACCCAGACATGATGCTCAGCTCAGAGTCTAAACCCAGACATGATGCTCAGCTCAGAGACTAAACCCAGACATGATGCTCAGCTCAGAGACTAAACCCAGACATGATGCTCAGCTCAGAGACTAAACCCAGACATGATGCTCAGCTCAGAGACTAAACCCAGACATGATGCTCAGCTCAGAGACTAAACCCAGACATGATGCTCAGCTCAGAGACTAAACCCAGACATGATGCTCAGCTCAGAGACTAAACCCAGACATGATGCTCAGCTCAGAGTCTAAACCCAGACATGATGCTCAGCTCAGAGACTAAACCCAGACATGATGCTCAGCTCAGAGTCTAAACCCAGACTTGATGCTCAGTTTAGAGTCTAAACCCAGACATGATGCTCAGCTCAGAGTCTAAACCCAGACATGATGCTCAGCTCAGAGTCTAAACCCAGACATGATGCTCAGCTCAGAGACTAAACCCAGACATGATGCTCAGCTCAGAGACTAAACCCAGACATGATGCTCAGCTCAGAGACTAAACCCAGACATGATGCTCAGCTCAGAGTCTAAACCCAGACTTGATGCTTAGCTCAGAGACTAAACCCAGACATGATGCTCAGCTCAGAGACTAAACCCAGACATGATGCTCAGCTCAGAGTCTAAACCCAGACATGATGCTCAGCTCAGAGCCTAAACCCAGACATGATGCTCAGCTCAGAGACTAAACCCAGACATGATGCTCAGCTCAGAGTCTAAACCCAGACATGATGCTCAGCTCAGAGTCTAAACCCAGACATGATGCACTTGTATCTAAGAAGAGATGCAGGTATCTGACTTCAACCAATGAATGAATGTTGTCTTTATGCTCTTTTCTTACTCCAAGGTATGGACTGTTCATGGTTGAAAGATTGCTTTTTTTTAATTGAAGGAAATTATTATTATTTTTGGTTGTTGTGTTGTTGGCCTGTGAAAATGATTTACATTATAAAGGAATTTGAAAGTCTATAGAGAGAGAGACAGACATAATAAGAAACGACTAGCACTGATGTGTGTTTTATTTCAAATGTAATTTCTCATGTGTTTATAATATTAAACTTTGGGTGTTTCAGATTTAATGTTTATGCAAAAATATTAAAACCAGTTTTTAATTTTTGCCCACTGTGAATTTGAGTTTCACACCCCTGTCTTACATCTTACCCCCTCTTACTACATCTTACCCCCCATACCCCTCTTACATCTTAATACCTCTTACCCCTCTTACATCTTACCCCTCTTACTACATCTTACCCCCATACCCTTTTACCTCTTAATACCTCTTACCCCTCTTACATCTTACCCCTCTTACTACATCTTACCCCCATACCCTTTTACCTCTTAATACCTCTTACCCCTCTTACATCTTACCCCTCTTACTACATCTTACCCCCATACCCTTTTACCTCTTAATACCTCTTACCCCTCTTACTACATCTTACCCCTCTTACTACATCTTACCCCCATACCCTTTTACCTCTTAATACCTCTTACCCCTCTTACATCTTACCCCTCTTACTACATCTTACCCCCATACCCCTTTTACCTCTTAATACCTCTTACCCCTCTTACATCTTACCCCTCTTACTACATCTTACCCCCATACCCTTTTACCTCTTAATACCTCTTACCCCTCTTACATCTTACCCCTCTTACTACATCTTACCCCCATACCCTCTTACATCTTAATACCTCTTACCCCTCTTACATCTTACCCCTCTTACTACCTCTTACCCCCATACCCTCTTACATCTTAATACCTCTTACCCCTCTTACATCTTACCCCTCTTACTACATCTTACCCCCATACCCTTTTACCTCTTAATACCTCTTACCCCTCTTACTACATCTTACCCCCATACCCCTTTTACCTCTTAATACCTCTTACCCCTCTTACATCTTACCCCTCTTACTACCTCTTACCCCCATACCCTTTTACCTCTTAATACCTCTTACCCCTCTTACATCTTACCCCTCTTACTACATCTTACCCCCATACCCATTTTACCTCTTAATACCTCTTACCCCTCTTACATCTTACCCCTCTTACTACATCTTACCCCCATACCCCTTTTACCTCTTAATACCTCTTACCCCTTCTTACATCTTACCCCTCTTACTACATCTTACCCCCATACCCCTTTTACCTCTTAATACCTCTTACCCCTCTTACATCTTACCCCTCTTACTACCTCTTACCCCCATACCCCTTTTACCTCTTAATACCTCTTACCCCTTTTACATCTTACCCCTCTTACATCTTACCCCTCTTACTACCTCTTACCCCCATACCCCTTTTACCTCTTAATACCTCTTACCCCTCTTACTACATCTTACCCCTCTTAATACCTCTTACCCCTCTTACATCTTACCCCTCTTACCTCTTACCCCCATACCCCTTTTACCTCTTAATACCTCTTACCCCTTCTTACATCTTACCCCTCTTACTACATCTTACCCCCATACCCTTTTACCTCTTAATACCTCTTACCCCTCTTACATCTTACCCCTCTTACTACATCTTACCCCCATACCCATTTTACCTCTTAATACCTCTTACCCCTCTTACATCTTACCCCTCTTACTACCTCTTACCCCCATACCCCTTTTACCTCTTAATACCTCTTACCTCTTACCCCTTTTACTACCTCTTACCCCTCTTACATCTTACCCCTCTTACCTCTTACCCCCCATACCCCTTTTACCTCTTAATACCTCTTACCCCTCTTACATCTTACCCCTCTTACTACCTCTTACCCCCCATACCCTTTTACCTCTTAATACCTCTTACCCCTCTTACATCTTACCCCTCTTACTACCTCTTACCCCCATACCCTTTTACCTCTTAATACCTTTTACCCCTCTTACATCTTACCCCTCTTACTACATCTTACCCCCATACCCTTTTACCTCTTAATACCTCTTACCCCTCTTACATCTTACCCCTCTTACTACATCTTACCCCCATACCCCTTTTACCTCTTAATACCTCTTACCCCTCTTACATCTTACCCCTCTTACTACATCTTACCCCCATACCCCTTTTACCTCTTAATACCTCTTACCCCTCTTACATCTTACCCCTCTTACTACATCTTACCCCCCATACCCTTTTACCTCTTAATACCTCTTACCCCTCTTACATCTTACCCCTCTTACTACATCTTACCCCCATACCCCTTTTACCTCTTAATACCTCTTACACCTTTTACATCTTACCCCTCATACCCCTTTTAACCCCTCTTACTACCTCTGTTACTTACTAATCTGTTCCTCGTGCTGCTCATTAAACCCACTCACTCGTGGAAATGAATACGAAATATCTATCTATCTATCTATCTATCTATCTATCTATCTATCTATCTATCTATCTATCTATCTATTGATTGTTCTTGATGATTTTTTTATTCCTCTGTTGTGTGTGTGTGTGTGTGTGTGTGTGTGTGTGTGTGTGTGTGTGTGTGTGTGTGTGTGTGTGTGTAGGGACGACCTGGTGCAGGTGGGTAAAGGTGTAAGTAATAACACACTCACAGTGAGGACAGTAAACGTTGGTTTGACGTTGTTGAGCATTTGGGATCCGGAACAAAGCAGCCTGGTGGATTACGTCGCTCTCCCCGTCCATCACGCCATCCACCCAGCCGACGCCCACCACCTCGTACCCGCTGACGTGGTGTGTTTTTCAGCACAGCTCGTCAGCCATGATGGTAAGTTTATTATCCCGGATTCTGATTGGACAGACGCAATTCATCACTGACATCATACTGCTACCTCAAGTCCAGTCACCTTCACTCAATACTACTCATCACTATTATTATTAGTAATCATGATATTATTCTGTGTTTAAATCAGGGCTCTCAGGAACATGGAGCTCTTCCTCCAGTGCCATCCTGGAGATCCATCCCAAAACAGGTGTGGCTGTAGCTAGAGATGTGGGCACTGTGACCGTTTATTACGAGATTCCAGGACACCTGCGCACCTACAGAGAGGTGATTATCACAACTATCACAACAATCTCAAACACCCCTTTTCAAAAAAATTATTTACACACCGAGGGCACTTTATAAACTGTTATAATGCCTCATAATGTTTCTCTCTAGTGTAACATTCATTTTCATTTTAATCTAATATCCCTGAACACACGTTTCACTGTTTTACCACTCTCACACACGTTACACGCATTCGCAGAGTCGCACGTGACATCACCATTTTCACGTCCGCAATTAATAGTGAAAGCTGAGCACCTTCATGGTCATTATGGAGAATCAGAGAGTTGAGAAATTCTACTTATGGAATGTGTGTGTGTGTGTGTGTGTGTGTGTGTGTGTGTGTGTGTGTGTGTGTGTTAGGTCATCGTGGACAGCGTTTCAAAGACTGTTGCCACGGTTCCCTCGGGTTCTGTAAGAAACGAAAGAGAGGCCAAAGTGTTTCTGACTACCAGAGAGCGAGGAACCAACCTCATGGGTATGTCAAGCTTTATCTGAACTTGTGTGGTCAAGCTTTAAAGAACAGGTCTTTTAATACTTGTGTGTGTGTGTGTGTGTGTGTGTGTGTGTGTGTGTGTGTGTGTGTGTGTGTGTGTGTGTACAGGAAGCTGCTCGCTCGCACAGTTGGAAAGCGTCGCCTCTCTGCAGCCAGAGAAGTCAATCAGGTGCCACCTGCAGTTCACCAGCGACGCCGTGGACTTCTCAGCTCACGACGTCTACCACACACACACCACCTTCGACACGAGCACAGGTGAGTGTGCCCCTGGTGTACCTTTACGGCTGAGTGTGTGTCAATGATCCGAACCGCTGAGGATGGTGTACTGTGTGTCCTGCAGGTGTGTACAGCTGTGTGTTGACACTCGGGCCAATGACGGAGCAGCAGGTGAAGATTCTGAGCGTGTCCATGAGCGGTGTGAGGGTGGAGGCGGATGTGGAGGGAAGCCGTTTTACAGGAGAACGGGTCAGCGCCGAGCTGCAGGTCAAACCCGGGTTCTACTCCGATCAAACTCACATCATCCTGAGCAGCCAGCACACCACCGCCGAACTCAGTGTGTACGGAGCCACGGGACTACTGAAGCACCTGCAGGTGCGTCATCACACCCTCCATCACACCCTCCATCACATCCTCCCATCACATCCTCCCATCACACCCTCCCATCACACCTCCCATCACGCCTCCCATCACGCCTCCCATCACGCCTCCCATCACACCCTCCCTTCACGCCTTCCATTACGCCTCCCATTACGCCTCCCATCACACTTTCCATCACACCTTCACCCAAATGAGGATGAGGTTCCCCTTTTGAGTCTGGTTCCTCTCAAGGTTTCTTCTTCATGTCATCTAAAGTAGTTTTTCCTTTACTACAGTCTCCATGGCTGCTCATCAGGAGTAAAAACACATTGTTCACCTTCACTCTTAAATTCTGTAAAGCTGCTTTGAGACAACGTCTGTTGTGAAAAAGCGCTATGGAAGTAAACTTGACTTGACCTTCAATAACACTTTCAATTACACTTTGTTTACACCTCCATCATCACTCTAATAACATCTTCACTTGCTCCTCAATCATAGCTCCATCACCCCTTCCTCAATACTTCATTGGTTTCATGAAAATTTAACCATATCAGTTTTTATTCATCTTAGTCTTAATATTCATTTTAGATTTTTTTTATAAGACTGTGTTGTAAACTCCTCCCTACCTGTAGGTAAAGTCGAGCTCTCCCTCCATCCTGGTTCAGGAAAAGGAGGTCTCCTTCACCTACCCGAGCTTTATCAGATACACCGTGACCCTGCTGAACCTGAGGGATGTCAGCTCTGCCTCTCTGACTGTGTGGAGTCCTGGCAGCGAGCAACAGCTTCTCATCCCCATCACCGTTGTACACACCACAGACAGCAGCTCCACCACCAGAGGTTCTCACAATCTTTCAGTTCTCATTCCTTCTCCTCAGTAACATTTAGGATGCTGGAATTTACAGTTGAGCTTCACAAAGATCTTTACACAGATTATTTTAAACTAACAATACACAGTTACTACTACAAACTACAATACACATCAAAGTGACTACATTACACATCAAAGTGACATTACACATCAGAGTGACTACAATACACATTAAAGTGACTACAACACTCATTAAAGTGAGTACAATACACATCAAAGTGACTACAATACACATCACAGTGACTACCAACACTCATTAAAGTGAGTACACTACACATCAAAGTGACTACATTACACATCAAAGTGACCACAATACACATCAAAGTGACCACAATACACATCACAGTGACTACCAACACTCATTAAAGTGACCACAATACACATTAAAGTGTCTACAATACACATCAAAGTGACTACAATACACATCAAAGTGTCTACCAACACTCATTAAAGTGAGTACACTACATATCAAAGTGACTACAATACACATCAAAGTGACTACATTACACACCAGAGTGACTACAATACACATTAAAGTGACTACAATACACATTAAAGTGACTACAACACTCATTAAAGGGAGTACAATACACATCAAAGTGACTACAATACACATCACAGTGACTACCAACACTCATTTAAGTGAGTACACTACACATCAGAGTGACTACATTACACATCAAAGTGACCACAATACACATCACAGTGACTACCAACACTCATTAAAGTGAGTACACTACAGATAAAAGTGACTACAATACACATCAAAGTGACTACATTACACATCAGAGTTACTACCAACACTCATCAAAGTGAGTACATTACACATCAAAGTGAGTACAATACACATCAAAGTGACTGCAATACACATCAAAGTGACTACAATACACATCAAAGTGACTACATTACACATCAGAGTTACTACCAACACCTATTAAAGTGAGTACAATACACATCAAAGTGTCAACCAACACTCATTAAAGTGAGTACACTACAGATCAAAGTGACAATACACATCAGAGTTACTACCAACACTCATTAAAGTGAGTACAATACACATCAAAGTGACTACAATACACATTAAAGTGTCTACCAACACTCATTAAAGTGAGTACATTACACATCAAAGTGACTACAATACACATCAAAGTGACTACAATACACATCAGAGTTACTACCAACACTCATTAAAGCAACTACAATAATGCATCAAAATAACTACATTACACATCAAAGTAATTACAATATGCAACAAAGTTACTACAACACTCATTAAAGTAACTACAATGCACATCAAAATAACTGTAATACATATCAGAGTTACTACAAAATATATCAAAGATAAAACAAAACTCAATGAAGCCATGTCACAATACATAAGTGTTGCATTTCACAGTAGTGAGTGGAGTGATTAATGTAGTGTGTGTGTGTGTGTGTGTGTGTGTGTGTGTGTGTGTGTGTGTGTGTGTGTGTGTGTGTGTGTGTGTGTGAGTTCAGCAGGTGTAGGAGGAGAGGGAGATGGGATCCTGCAGCAGTTCATGGACTCCTATCAGGTCATGTTCTTCACCCTGTTTGCTCTCCTGGCTGGAACAGCTGTTATAGTTATCGGTAAACTCATAAAAACATCTCTCTCTAAACATCTCTCACTCATAAACACTGTTTTATTTATTTGTGTGTGTGTGTGTGTGTGTGTGTGTGTGTGTGTGTGTGTGTGTGTGTGTGTGTGTGTGTTTATATCCGATCCACTTGTATTTTTTTTTTTTCGGATTTGATTGAGTATCGTATCAGTGTCGTCTGTCTGTAATTTTGCTGATCTCCTCTTTCCCTCGTTGCAGTGTGTCACGCTATTTTCTCTCCAAGAGACCCACCAGTTCATTCTGCTTTCATCCAGAAAACTCCGCCCCCTCCAGGTACGGCACACACCTCTTCCTGTTCTCGCTCCTGTCTGTAATTCAGTGTGTTTTTCTTTTGACAGTGTGCGATTACGTGTCTCTCTATAACACAAGTACAGCGTGTTTCCCGCTTTGTTGTCATCTTAACTCTGTCTCGTTTCCCACTGCAGTGTCTCCGGTCGCGAGTCATTTTAACAGCTCACTTCATTCACCCGATCTGAGGAGCAGTCCGAAGCTGCGTCTGTTCTCTCCGAGCTACAACTCTCGCTGAAACCTCGCCAAAACCTCACGGTGTGTCCCGACGTGCCTTAACGTGAAGAAAACCACAGTGTGTGTGTGTGTGTGTGTTGCTTCCTGATATTTACTTTTGCTGATTTGTGTATTGTTTTTGTTTGTTTTTGTTTATTGTAGAACTGGTTATTTATGATCCCCTTGATTATTTTTTTTTTTTTTTTTTGCATTTTTATGACTCTGGGCATTTTTTATTTAGTCGATCTGATGACTCTGTGAATACGTGACAACTCAGGACCTCACACCGACACGCTTTTCACGTGATGTAGCGTGTTGTTATAGTATAGTAAATATACTAAGTCCTCACTGAATCCGTCTTCGTTACGCAGCACTCTGAAATAGCCAGTTTTTGTGTATTTGTAAAGTGAAAACGTTTTTCTACTGTTTGTGACGAAGCTTTTACGCGTCTCGTCCGAGCCAACCGGCAGCTTCTCCATTACTCATGTAAAACAACCGCGCTTTCTTCGGTTACTGCTCATATCCGGGGTACAGAAGGTCCGAGACCACCACCTGTTTATTATAATAATGTTGAGTGGTGATGTTCGGGGGATTTGTGAGTTTTCTGATGGGAGATCAACAGTAACACTGTGACACATGTGCTGCAAGATGATTGGCTGATCTCGCTCATGATTATAACACGATCCATAAATGAACCACAGTAATGCAGTATTCCAAATTGCCCCGCCCCTTATAATGACTCCGCCCTCAACCTTCTCGCATGGCTCCAGTATTTCAGGTCGTGTGTCGTGGCTGATCAGGTAAATGAAACTCCGCCGGTCTGTAGTTGTGAACTGCTGTTATAATTGTTTATTTGTAATTGATTCGTCAGCAGTTTTCACGTATTATGATGTAAATTGGGTGGAAAGTTTTCGCTCGACCCGATCAGCTTTATTAGAGAAAAAGAAGAGAGAATACGATGTATTTAAGTGTACAGATTTAAGAAACCCTGATGATTTATTTACTCAATTTATTATAATTAGAAGATTTTCTACTTTAAGCAACACATCCAGTGGAGTCTCTCCAGAATCTATACAAAACTTTCTCTCCTGAAATAGAGAATTTGTGGTTTAGTTGATATTTTTGAGGAAATAAAGTTTGTGGACTCGGACTTCCTCACGTATCCAAACGTGTTCTGTACACGTGACTTTTGTGAATGATTCGGACGGAAATTGTGATTTTTTTTTTTTTACCTGTATTACTCAAGGGGCAAAGCCTTAGGGGGCAGGGTTCAGGGGGGCAGGGTTTGGATCTTCAGGGTCAGGGCTCAGATCTTGTGGACAGGGCATTGGGGTCAGTGGTCAGGGTTTGGAGCTCGCACGTCAGGCCTCGGCACCACATTTTGTGTGTTTTTTTCTTGTTCAGCCTCTAAGACTGCAGCAGAGTATGAAATCAAATCCATATTTTGGCTTTAAAAATCCTTCTGTGAATCTCATGTGAAACTTTGACAATGTGAGTTTTATGTTTTGAGGAGTTCAGCCTCAACTTCATCCTCATCCTCCTCATTTTTTGAGTTTGTATTTCAAATCAATGTCATGATTATATTTAAATAATTGTTTAACTGCCTTCCTGTAACATTTCTACATCTGTTTGCTGTTTTGCTGAATAAATACTTTTTTAAAATCTTCTTTGTTTTTTTTTTAAACTGAATGTGTGTGTGTGTGTGTGTGTGTGCACGCGCGTGCGTGCGTGCGTGTGTGTGTGTGTGTGTGTGTGTGTTTCATTACATTTTGACTGTATGACAGTTTGTGTTCCACCAGGGGGCGCTCTAGCGGCACAACAGCCGCTTATATTAATTGATATGAGAAATTTCATTGAGATTAAAAACAGCTGACTCTGAGCTGAGATTAAATCATTGTAAATGTTGTAATTAAAATATGTAATAATGAAAATGCAGATGATTTACGGCTCGTTAACAAAACTCGTTACAAACAGAATGTTTCACTTCATTTTAACACATTCTTTTTCTTTAAAAAAATGTAAAATATAAAAAATTCAATTCCCCCAATTCCAGAAAATGTGGGACTCTGTGCAACATGTAAATAAAAATGCAATGATTTGCAATATTTTCACAATAAAAAAAAAATCTTAACCATTTTAAGGAAAAGGATTATTCTGAATTTGAGGGCAGCAACTCAGCCTGTAGTTTGTTTCAAACATCTTGGAGAACGTCTCTAGGTTACGACCGTAACCCTAGTTCCCAGAGGGAACGAGACGCTGCGTCGAAACGCTATGGGAACGCCCCTGCGTGATCGCGCTCTAAACCACGTGTGTAATCTGACCAATAGGTGTTTGGGACGTGACGTCATCAGCGGGCGACGTCACGTAAACAGGAAGCTACAAATGGCTGCGAGATGGACCAGACGCTAGCTCCTGCGAGAGAAGGTAAGCGCCGCAGGGATGCAGGGAGTGTGGCACGGAGACGCAGCATCTCGTTCCCTCTGGGAACTAGGGTTATGGTCGTAACCTAGAGACGTTCCCCTTCAGGAACTCGAGCTGTGTCGAAACGCTATGGGAACGAGTGTCCAATCACGCCACACTGACCAGACCCTGCCTAGAGAGGGAGGGCCTCGGCACCAGCACGCAGAACAGAGGAGCCCGGGGTGGCTCTGAGGTCAAGGACATAGAACCTGACGAAGGTCAGCGGGGTGGACCAACCCGCCGCATCACAGATGTCCTGGAGTGGGACTCCAGCGGACCAGGCCGTAGAGGCCGCCACACTCCGGGTGGAGTGAGCTCGAACCCCAAGCGGTGCGGGGAGGCCAGAGGACTCATGAGCCGACACAATCGCATCCACAACCCATCTGCTCTATGTCTGCTTATTGGCCGGGAAACCTTTCCTATTAGGGCCATAGCAGACAAGCAGCTGCTCCGACTTCCTCCAAGGACTCGTCCTGCGGAGGTAAGCATCCAGCGCTCGCACTGGACACAGTCGGTGCTGTCGCTCCTGGTCGGAGGCAGTAAACGGAGGAGGGCAGAATGCCTGCAACACGACAGGACGTGAGGGAGCCGAAGGCACCTTAGGCACGTACCCCGGTTTCGGATAGAGAAACACCTTGGCCATGCCAGGGGCAAACTCCAGGCGAGACAGGGCCATGGACAGAGCCTGCAGATCCCCGATCCTCTTCAGGGAGGAAATCGCCAACAGAAAGGTGGTCTTAATCGACAGAAACCTAAGGGCCACATCGGCTAACGGCTCGAAGGGGGGCTCAGAAAGAGCCACCAGCACAACAGCCAGATCCCAGACAGGCACTCTGGGTTGCATCCCAGGCCTCAGCCTCCGGGTGCCACGGAGGAAACGTGTCACCAGTGGGTGTCTACCCAGCGACTGCCCCGCAGGCGGGGAGCCATATGCCGCAATGGCCAACACGTAAACCTTCAGGGTCGAGGGGGTTAACCCTGCTGCAAACTGTTCCTGTAGGAACTCCAGAACTGACCCAACCGGGCAGTTAACAGGATCCTCTCCACGGTGCTTGCACCAAGACGTGAACAGTCGCCACCGTGTGGCGTACGACCTCCTCGTGGAGGGAGCTCTGGAGTGGAGAAGGGTCTCTACCACCTCGGCGGAGAGACCGGCTGCTACGAACCGTGCCCCCTCAGGGGCCACAGCCACAGCCTCCACAACTCCGGGCGGGGGTGAACCAGGGTCCCGCCCGCCTGAGAGAAAAGATCCCTCCTGGGAGGAATCTCCCACGGAGGGCCCTCGAGTAGGGACACCAGATCCGCAAACCACGGCTTGCTCGGCCATCGAGGCGCCACCAGGAGGAGACGGACTCCCTCCCGGCAAACTCTCCCCAGAACTTCAGGGAGCAGAGCGATCGGGGGGAAGGCGTACAGACGTAGCCTCGGCCACGACTGCACCATGGCATCCAGTCCTAACGGGGCTGGGTGAGAGAAAGAGAACCAGAGGGGACAGTGCGAGGTCTCCTGGGTCGCAAAAAGATCCACTTGGGCTCTGTAGAACCTCCGCCATACGAGCTCCACCACCTCGGGGTGGAGACGCCATTCCCCAGCCCTCGGCCCCTGCCTCGACAGGGCGTCTGCTCTGACATTCAACCGACCCGGGATGTAAATGGCCCTCAGGGACAGTAACCTATACTGAGACCACAAGAGGACAGCCCGTGCTAGCTTGTACAAGGGGCGAGATCGGAGACCCCCCTGGTGGTTGATGTAGGAGACCACCGCTGTATTGTCCGTGCGGACCAACACATGGCGATCTCTTAGGTCCAGGAGAAAGTGTTTTAACCCCAAAAACACTGCCATCATCTCCAGGCATTTTATGTGCCACGAGAGACGTGGGCCGCTCCACAAACCCTGGGCGGAGTGGCCACTCATGACCGCTCCCCACCCCATGAGGGAAGCGTCCGTTGTAAGTGTCACGCGACGACACGGAACCCCTAACACTGGGCCACGGGACAGGAACGTACGGTCTTTCCCGACATCCAAGGCTTGAAGGGCACGCCGCCAGACCTTGATAGTGCGATGCGGGTTTCCCCTGAGGGAGAACCCCCTGCCCTGGAGCCACCACTGGAGGGGCCTCATGTGCAGGAGCCCTAGCGGAACTATGCTGGACGCCGCTGCCATGAGCCCTAGCAGCCTCTGGAACTGCCTTACAGTGAGTGGCTGGCCTTCCCGCACTATCCTGACGGCCGTAAGGATGACTTCGACCCGAGCAGGTGACAACTGTGCCTGCATCCTGGCCGCGTCCCACACTACGCCCAAAAAGGTGGTTCTCTGTGCTGGAGAAAGCACGCTTTTGCTGACATTTAGCCGAAACCCAAGCACCTTCATGTAGGTGAGGACGACATCTCGATGCCGAATCGCCTGGTGCTCCGAGGGAGCCATGATCAACCAATCGTCGATGTAATTCAAAATGCGGATGCCCTGAAGCCGCAGCAGGGCCAGTGCAGCATCGACGCACTTCGTGAAGGTGCGGGGTGAGAGTGCCAGACCGAACGGGAGGACCCGATATTGGTATGTTACGCCCCCGAAAGCAAACCTCAGGAACCTCCTGTGTGCAGAAAGGATAGAGATGTGAAAGTATGCGTCCTTCAGATCTATAGTGACGAACCAGTCCCCGGACCTGATCTGCGTCACGACCCCCTTGAGGGTGAGCATCCTGAACCTGAGTCTCCTGAGAGAGCAGTTCAAGGAGCGAAGATCTAGAATGGGACGCAACCCGCCATCCTTCTTCGGAACAACGAAGTACGGGCTGTAGAAGCCTGACTCTCGAACCGAGGGGGGAACCACCTCGATGGCCACCTCCCAAGCTGCCAGAAAGTTCCTCAGGGGAACCAGCCCCTCGGGACTGGCCTCTGACCCACTCAGAGCAGCTGGGGTGGGGCCCTGCAGCTGAAGACACTTTGAAAGAGGCGGCGGGGCTCCCTTATCCGTACCGAGACTTTGGGCGGAAGTGGAGGGAGACACCCGCTGGAGGGCGGCCGTGCTCTGAAGCACATCCTGTGGCAGAGTCCACGGCCCGGCCTCCTGGTGGTGCGGGGGAGGGACGGGCACCGTAGCGTGAGGCGAACACCGCCCCCTCGACCGAAAATCGTCAGGATTTCCGCACCACAGCCCGTTTGCTGGAGGCGAGGGTGACCCTCAGGTCAGCCCGCTCCTTCTTGGGCCCAGAGCGACGCCTGGGACCTTTAGGACCCGCCCACGGAGACCGGGCGGCGACCCTCTGTTTCTGGGCTTCGCGGTGCCCGGAAGGACCAGGCTGGGGCTGCCGCCGACCAGCCCCACGTGACCGGCGAGGGAGGTACTGCTGAAACGCAGCCGACTGCTTCTTAGACTCCTGAAACCTGTTTACGACCGCTGTCACGGCGTCACCAAACAGACCAGGAGGAGCCATTGTTGCGTTCAAGAGCACAGCTCGATCCTTGTCCGGGAGGTCGGACAAGGTGAGCCACAGATGCCGCTCCGTGGCTACCGGGGCCGCCATGGACCAACCAACGGCCCGCGGCGTGTGTTTCGCGGCCTGAAGGGTTAGGTCGGCAGCGCGACGTAACTCCTTAATGTCAGTGGCCCCGGAGCTAAGTCCCTCATCCAAATCACGCAGCAGGTCAGCCTGGTATGCCTGCAACACACCCATGGTGTGGAGACATCCTGCAGCCTGACCTGCTGCCGCGTAAGCCTTCCCCACTAAAGCCGATGTAGCACGTAGCGGTTTAGTAGGGAACACCGGAGCCTTTAGCGACGATGCTACGCTAGGAGAGAGATAGCTGGCTAGCGTCTCTTCGACACGCGGCATCGCCCCATAGCCGCACGCCTTAGCCCCAACCACATTCGGCGAGGAGTGGTGCGACGAAGCACGCGCTGAGTATGGGGTTTCCCAAGAACTGGACACCTTGGCGTGCAGATCAGGGAAAAACAGCAGGCCCTGGCGCCGAGGAAGCGACACAGGATGCAGAAAGCGCTCATCCAGCTTACTGGGTGCGCGCTGTCTCTGCTGCTCCACCGGCCAAGCTAGATCCAGCTAGCAATGGCTGTCACGACCTCGAGGAGCTCCTCGTACAGCACAGGCTGAGAGGACTCCACGGGCTCGCTAGCATCCATCAGCTCACCCTCCTCGGAGAGAGACATGTAATGCCGCTGCTCGTGCCGGGAGAAGAAGCAGCCATCGGGCCTGCTTCCCCAATAGAGCCGAAGCTCAATTCAGCCGACGAAGCTGAAGCAGACTCATCCGACTCCAACCCCGCCGCTAAATCGGCCTGCGAGCCCCACGAGCGCCGGCGCCGATTCGCCTCGCTGATGACGTCACGTCCCAAACGCCTATTGGTCAGATTACACACGTGGTTCAGAGCGCGGTCACGCAGGGGCGTTCCCATAGCGTTTCGACTATGAACTAACCACAAATCTTCTGTGGATGTAGGCTTCAAATCCTGTTTCTTCATGTAATCAGACAGACAAAACTATCCCTTCCAGGACTCCTTCTTGTTCTCTCTCTCAGCATTGAGGACACCATTAATCCTGACCACATCTCCAACTCCAAACCTGCAGGAAACCTCCACCGTATTTAACTCTTTATTGTACCGCTGTCCAGATCTTGTCTCAAACATGCTACAGCAAATACATCTAATTTTACTCATCAGTCCACAGCTCCTGCCCCAGTTCCTCTGTTTTCATGCAGAGTTGAGACACTGAGCCTCGTTTCCATGTCGGAGGTTTGGCTTTTTACCTGCAATTCTTCCATGAAGATCACTTCTGGCACAGACTTCTCCAGACTTCTCCAGACAGTAGAGGGGTCTTCCTGGGTCCCACTAGTTTTGACTTTAGTCCTTAGCTGATGGCACTGCTGGACATCTTCTAATGTTGAAGTGAAGAGCGTATGGTGTGTCTGTCATCTGCTGTATTAAGGTTCCTTGGTAGACCACTGCATCTACACTACCATCCAACCAAGTTTACAAAAAAAGTGTGCAAAAAGAGGAACTGAAAGCCAAAGTCATTTTGTAAACTGATCAAAATAAACTTTTTACTCTTTTATTTATTAAAGTATTTTTATTTACACCATTTTTTTTTCCACACCTGCACAAATATTTTACAGATGTAGAAAAACCTGCAGAAATAAAACTTAAAAAATATTTATTTATTTCAAAAAAGCCTTAAAATAA